>NC_062193.1:8644387-8891887 GCF_912470025.1 Vespa velutina
ACAGCAAGTTACAGACAAACAAACGAAAGCGTGTTAATATACAAGAAGATCAAAAAAGGAGGAAAAATATTGCTTTGTGATAATAGGCTGATAAACGATAGGAAGACGGTGTAGGGAAGAAGGAAAGAGAGAGAGAATGAAAGAAAAATAAAGGAAATATGTTGGAGTTATCAACAAGGAATAATATCAAGAACGAGGACGTTTACCGATTAATGAACAAATAATTTCCGAAAGTAAACTGAGAAAAAGAGAAAGAAAGAGAGAGAGAGCGAGAGAGAGAGAGAGAGAGAGAGAGAGCGCAAGAGCGAGAGAGAGAGAGAGAGAGCGAGAGAGAGAGAGAGAATGTGAGAAGATGATATAAAATGGCACGAGACGGTATTTTGATGACGAGCATCCACTCCGGTGTAATCCAAGGTTAGTTTATACATTGTTGTCCGTGTTTTTTTCTAATTTTTTTTTTTTTTCTTATTCCTTTTTAATAATAAATAAGAGCATGCTCGCCAGAGTCTTAATTTGTTTTGCCTTCGAAGAGTAATCTTTTTCAGTATTCGCTTGTATATATTCATATATATTATATATATAGATATATATATAGATATATTACACGTACGTACATATATGTTAGAAAGAGAAAGGGAGAGAGAGAGAGAGAGTGAGAGAGAGAGAGAGTGAGAGAGAGAGAGAGAGAGAGAGAAAATTTGTGTTCAATGCACACTAGTCTCTATGAACATACAAACAAACGGCATCATGCATGATTTAGACGCACATTATCGATACCGTCCAATCTCTATTATTGCCGATGCATTAGAAGAAAAAATGATAAATAAAAGGAATGAAGGAAAGAAGGAAACTTCGAATGAAGTTTTTTTCGTCATCCTTCCTCCATATTTGCAACACTAAACGCGCGAACACATTTTATTAACGCATATCGTATAAATTATTTTCCTTTCTTATGATCGTTTAGAAAAAGCTTTACAAGTAGTTGGACATCTATTGTTATCACTTATTATTACTATTATTACTACTACTACTACTACTACTATTACTATTACTATTACTACTACGATTACTATATTATTACTATTTACTATTACTAATATTATTATTATTATTAAAAGTATCGCTAGGAATTATTATCACGTTGCTCCTGATTGTTGCATAACTTGAATTTAGTGAAACTTGTTAAATGCACGTTAAATGCTAATTATTGTTATAAAATATTTAGCCGTTCCGTTCGAACGGCGTTTGATTATTTTGTAAAGCAAATACATATTTTTGTTAATACATATTGTTCTCTTTATATCTGTGTAAATACCTTTCTTAAAGAGAGAGAGAGAGAGAGAGAGAGAGAGAGAGAGAGAGAGAGAGAGGAGAGAGAAAGAGAGAGAGTGTGAGAGCAAAAAAAAAGAGAGTAAAAGAAAAGATAAACATGGATGTTTTATGTGTGAATGTAAAACCTGGTGTACCTGAATTCGTGTCGAATTTTCATTCAATTTATCGAATCGATCGATTTTACTTAATCTCGTACGTTGACTCTTATGCAAATTTTGTTGTATGAATCTCGTATAAAGACACGACTCTCGAGTACGCTTGGTATATCTCGTAAGATAAAAATAAAATAAAATAATTAAAAAAAAAAAAAAAAAAAAGCAAAAGAAAAAAATAAAAAAATCATGTACTTATATCAACACTTTTACGCAGGCCACCGAACACGACGAAACACATCCTCAGGAAGCTCGCCTGCCGACGTATCCAGACGCAATCTATTCTTTCAGGTGCCCCGGGCAGTGCTATTTTTGTTCGTTTTTACGGCAACAGAGAAAGACAAAGAAAGAAGGGGAAACGTTTCAGCGTAGTGTTAAACAGGAAATAAAAATAAAAATAAAACGTATATAGTAATAATGGACAGAGGCGTTTACAATTCTAAGCACACCTGTGAGAAATTTGCAAAATAAAACGAAACAAAAGAGCAAAGATAAGAAGCAAATAAAAAAAGAAAAACATTGGTAATCGTCAGGGCCAAGGATATATATAATATATATATATATATATATATATATATATGTGGGGGGGGGGTGTATGTTTCTGTGTGTGTGTATGTGTGTGTGAGTGTAGTTATGTATATATATATATATATATATATGTATATATATATATATATATATATATATATATATATGTATAAAACATTGGGGAAAGAAATACGCATGTGATATATTAACGTAGGAGAAAAAGAAAGAAAGAGAGTGAGAGAGAGAGAGAGAGAGAGAGAGAGATAATTAAGAGATGTAGGAAAGTTGAAGTGTACATTGTAATCGATAATCCGATTTTTGCTGACCTGCTAACATTCGCCGAGTGCAGAAGAAGATCATGATTATGATCTGCCTCGCCATACTCTGCGTCGTCCTGGCAACTACCATCGGTGGATACTTCGGCCTGTGAACACCAGAAGCAGGTATCGTAAATAGAATATCAATATCGATGTCGTCTCGACATTTCCCAATCGTTGTTATTCTCACTTGTAATGTACTCGACAGAAATCTACGTTATATTTAAAATCGTTAAGAGGGAAGGAGAGCTGTGTAAAGTAACGAAAGAAGAAAAGAAAAGAAATAAAAAAGGAAGGAGGGTAGAAGGAAGAGAAAGGGGAGGAGAAAAAAGAAAGAGAGATAGACAGACAGACAGACAGAGAGAGAGAGAGAGAGAGAGAGAGAGAGAGAGAGAGGCAGATAGAGAAAGAGAGAGAGAGAGGGAGAGAAAGAGAAAGAAAGAGAAATCATTTGCCAAAGTAGTCATTATTTTATGCAGCTCTGCGTAAACTCAAACACGAAAAAAATACGTTATACTTCAAACGTAAAATATAATAATTATTTATTTATTTATTTATTTATTTATTTATTTATTGTACATCTCTACACCGAGGTGGATCCATCACGTTTGTCCTTTCAGGAAGGTACGAAGGAGACAAAGGCGAACGTCCGGCACTGTATATCTAAGTTGACAAAACGCGCCGGCAGCAGTCATACTTCATGCATATCGCCCCGACAACAAACGAACACACACAAGGCAGACCATCAAGAAAGCAATTTCAAGTTCTGGTCATCGCTAAAAAAGCTCTCTCATCTTATCCAAAAACACGAGTTCTTCGTTCGAGTCGACGTTCGGTAAATAGAGGGTGAATGAATCGGAAGAAAAAGAAGAGAGGAGGAAGAAAGGTAGGAAAAAAGGGAAAGATGCGCAGTTATTTTGAAGAGGGTCGTCGCCATCGTCACTATCATCGCTGCTACCACACATCACCATCAACACAAGCATACCTTTTTACGTCAAGCTTCGAACTAGTTGCATTCTATCTAAGAGAACAAAAAAAAATCGCCTGTTTTCTATTATAGAGTTCTTAGAGAAAGAATGACGAGAGAGAGAGAGAGAGAGAGAGAGAGAGAGAGAGAGAGAGAGAGAGAGAGAGAGAGAGAGAGAGAGAGAAAGTTCAACATACTTATCCTGCGACGAACGGCGAAAACATAATGTTGTATTGCGATCTGTATTATCTCATCTCGAGGAAGAGAAGCTAAAAAGAGATGGACAAAATTTAAAAAGATTCCGGCGAAATTTATTTAAGAGAGAGAGAGAGGAAAAGAAAGGGTGGTTAAGGGAAACGTGGAGGGGCGGTATATTGATGAGAGTTAAAAAATGGGGAAAAGTTTTAACATTCGTTTCTCGGCGCTCCTACGAGTTTCTAGATCGAAATATCGTTTGTAGATCATCGTAGGAGCGACGGATTGTAAGGCTAGTCAATCATAGGATTTTATCGAAAAAAATAAAGAATAAAGAAATCTACCGAGCCCCGACACCCAATGGAGTTTTTCTGTAACGCGAAATACGTTCTGCTATTTTCGCTACTAATTGCTATTGCAGAACATTTTCTTTTTCAATATCCGAAAAAAAAAGATAAGGAAAAAAGGGAAAAAATAATAAAGAAAAGAAAAAGAAAAAAAAATGTTTTCAAAGGGGCGGTCGCTCGGTCGGTCTATAAATTCCGACGCGAATATGTTTCATTATCTGTGATTTAAATAACGAAAATAGTGAAATTAAATCTAAAAAAAAAAAGAAAAAAGAAAAAAAATAATGAAAAAAGAGAAAAAACAAATAAAACAAAACGAAAAAGACAGGACTTGGGAATTAGTTCTCCGTAGAAGTCACATTCTGAGTCACATACGGCAAGATTTTCTATTCGTATTTTCTAGATTTTTAACTTCTCCCACTTTAAACTTCGACCTGATTATCACGTATCCATCTCTCACTTTTTGACGTGCACTTCACATATCAAAGAAAATTGAGAAAAAAAAACCGAATTCTAATTGAACTTACTAGCGCTTAATACGTTTCTCTTCTTGTTTTTCTTTTTGTTTGTTTGTAACTTTTTTCTTTTTTTCTTTTTTTTTTTCTTTCTTTCTTTCTTTTTCTTCGACACGTCGACCCTATCGCGTGTGGTTAATTGTAAACGAATTTCCGTGCTGTCGATAACAGAAAAGAAAGAAATAGGAAGTCGTTACCTTGCGGATCTTGATACATTATCGTATAAAATACATAAGAGCCAATTTAGACGGCGCTCGTAAATTTTTTGATTTTTGTTTTAACGTTCCTTGTCGTTTCTTCTCCGTGTTTCAAAGCGACGATAATTCGATGATTAAGAGACGTCAAGACCAATAGGTGTTCAGACAAAAAAGGATACAATCAATATTTCCGATATATTTAATCGATTAGCATGCGTAGTCGGTTAACTTAAAAAAACCTAAAGAAATAAATAAATAAATAAATAAATAAATAAATAAACAAATAAATAAATAAATAAAGGAGAATAAAAAGAAGGGCGAGAATAGTGAATTTTAGAAGAAAGAGAAAGAGAGAGAAAGAGGATATAGTCGCGCCCTTAAAAGCACAACGATTCTAGAATGTGGCCAATATCCTTGCGAACGAATTTCCAAGTGTGCGAGATAGTTTTCGAACGAGAAGAGCTATTATCTAGATTAATTATAAATATTAAATTATTAATTATGTACTTAAAAGAAAAGAAAAAAAAAAAAAAAGAGGAAAAGAAACATATGTGCATTGTTTCACTCTCTCTCTCTCTCTCTCTTTTTTTTTTCCTTTTTCTTTTCTTTATCAAAGTCATAAGAGATATTCGTTAGTCGATTTACTCTATGCACTATCGTAAAAATAACAAAAACAAATGTTTTATGTTTGATCTCATTTCGTGTTACACAAAACGCCATTAGGGTATTGGGACTGTCTGCTAAGGGATCGAATGAACGCGATCGTCCTTCGAGAACGATGATTTTTCGCATTTCCAAAAGTTACTGATCTGTTCTTCGAAAAAAAAAAAAACAAAAAAAAAACCAAGAAGAAAAAAAACGATAACAATAACGAACAAAGAAAAAAACCAATTGCAACTTTCTTTTTGCAACGCCGTTTTAGATAACATCGTTTTGCTGGCTTCTCTCTTCGAATCATCTAATTATTATTATACATCATACATACATACATACATACATACATACATACATACATACATACATACATACATACATACATACATACATACATACAACATACATACATACATACATACAATATACATACATACATGCATACTTACTTACATACATACATACATACATACATACATACATACATATATATATATATATATATATATATATATATACATACATACACACCTGTACGTACTGCATTTCTCAAACAAACGCTCTCTAATTCGCATTTGGAAAAGGGCGCTTGTGTAATACGGCTAAGACTGCTATTGTTCGTGTTTTTCGTTTCCTGCGTAGAAGTTTAGATCGCCATTGCCGAATCTCTTTAGCTTTAGTGAAAAATTAAAAAGAATGAAAGAAAGAAAGAAAGAAAGAAAGCAAGCTTCTTTTAATTTTCCTCTCATTCTTTTTTCTACGGGAAACAAAAAGTAAATATACGTATATATATTATACAATACATATATATATATATATATATATATATATATATATATATATTATATTATATTATATTATATATATATATTAAAAATAGTTTACGTTGTTGAAAGTATAACTAGGAGTAAATTTTAATGGAGGGCACCCGAGCCATGTCGTTCACCATGAACTCTATCTTTTAATTATCATTCCGTTTTACAGTTAAGTGCATGGATGTTGCGTGCGTTACCATCGCGTACACGGCTAAATAAAAAAAGACGACGATAGAAAGTCGGAAGAGATGAGAAGTAAAGAGTTTCACGTGAAAACTCTAGAGAAAAATTAGACCTATACGCGTCGAGCCTTAAATCATCGAGCTCCGAAAGAAAAAAAGAATAAGAAATAAACTCTTATTGGCAGTCACTCATACGTCATTTCAATCGCGAGACTCTTAGATGCGACGGCGATAATTACAGTATAACACAATCGAAAGAATAAAAGAGTGAAAATAAATATGGAATAAATAAATAAATAAATAAATAAATAAATAAATAAATAATGTAAAAAAATATAAAAAAAAAAAAGAGAGAGAAAATGCGAAAGGTCCATCGGTTCTTCTTTCTGTCAATCCCGAAGTGGACTCTCTTATTGTAAGAAAGAAAAGATGGCATTAAGCTGCAGCAATAATAATACAAATATAAGTATTACGAAAGAAGTTCAGAAAAATAAAAAAAGAAAAAGAGAGAGGGGGGAGAGGGAGAGAGAGAGAGAGAGAGAGAGAGAGAGAGAGAGAGAGAGAGAGAGAAAGACAGGAAAAAAGAAAAAGAAAAAATTTAACTCAAGGTAATCCCATTGACGAGCTGTATTTTAACTTTTCGTGCGTCGTACTACCGCAAAAATGCATAATACGCGACATATAAATCATACGTGCAAGCAAAGTGTATACATACATGCATATAAGTATAGTTAGGTGACACGATCGCGATGAAGATAATATATTACATTATATTACATTATATTATATTATATTATATTATATTATATTATATTATATTATATTATATTATATTATATTATATTAAATAACGATCATCTCTCGCTAAAACGCCTGCTATTCTCACCGGCGAACTGAGTAAATTACGTCGAAGAAATTAAAAAGAAAAGGGGAGAGAGTGAAAGAGAAAAAGAGAAGAAAAGAGTAGCATATATCTTATAGCGGCAAAAAGAAAGAAGTACGGCGAGCGAGCGGCGTTAATGTTAATGTTTTGTTGAATATATTATATGAACGTTGAAGTACATACATTCAGAAGATTATGGGTTAATGTTTCAAATGGTATAATGACAAGCGAATTATGACATACATATATACATAAAATGCAGAAACGATATCGTGCGCGTTACTGTAATAATGATAATATTAACTATAAACGATAATAATATTGATTATTGAATAGTGAATAATTGCTCTTATTAAGATCACACCTTGCATTGTACAGAAAACATAATAATTGTTAGTTATTAGGTAGCCGCATTATAATCTATTTACCCAGTTAATCCAAATGCGAGTAAACGAAACGGCAGAAAAATGGAGAGAGAGATTAGAAAGATATTAGATAGAAAAAAGAGAGAGAGAGAGAGAGAGAGAGAGAGAGAGAGAGAGAGAGATACCAGGCAATCCCTTTGTCACACACAGAAAAAAAGATAAAAAAAAGAGTAAGAGAAAAGATCAGAAAAATGCGACAGACCCGATGCAAAACTCGTTGTCCAAACGATACTCTCCGTTATATTGAAGACATTAATAACACAATGCAAAGAAAGGATTTGGAACCTCGTTCGGTTCTATCCTTTTATTAATAATTAAGTAATTCCTCGGAATTCAGGTCTGAAATAAAATGAAATCATGCTGACTTCCGACGAAATACTGAAAATATTTCTTTAGTATTACGACAAAAATTTATGATTTTTCTTATCGTCACGCAAGCGCGATGCTTCGTCCGAATTCTTATAGATCTTGCCAATAAGACGAACAACGAAAAGAATTTGATTTTTTTTCTCTCTTACCGCTTATGCGACACGCGCTATCAAGGAAATAATAAAACGAATAAAAAAGAAAAAAAAAACAAAAAAAGAAAAAAAGACAGAAAAAGTGGAAGGAAAAAAAAGAAAGAGGAAAAGAAATGGTCAATTTTTCGTACGATCGAAATCTCTTTTCGAAGCGTCTCATTGGCGATGGTCTACTTTAAACAAGCTCTTTTCATCGATCTCTTTCAAATTGAGAAAATAGAAACATACTTTTCTCGTTGGCAATGTACACATGTATACCTGTATATATATATATTTTTTTTTTTATATATTATATATATGTATATATATATATATACATGTGTATATCGCCAAGGACGTCACCGACATCCGACCGTCCTCTTTTCAATCATCATCGTACGTATATACACAATTACGCCGAGTTAACTCGTTATTGCTGCTCGAACGAGTCGACGAATGGAGGATCCGTATGAATGATTTGAAATGCGTAATAGAAAGAGAGAGAGAGAGAGAGAGAGAGAGAGAGAGAGAGAGAGAGGGAGAGAGAGAGAGTGAGTGAAGGAGAGATAGATAGATAGATTAGATAGATAAAGACAACAGAGGAAGGGATTAGTCGATGAAAAGTTCTAAGGGACTCATTCAAACTTTCGACATGTCGGCAAGTTCGAGAACATTTTCTCATAAGCCTTAAAGAAGAAAGAAAGAAAGAAAAAAAAAATTAAAAGAAAATAAAAGAAAACTCGAGATTATAGCTCAGCGCGCAGCGTGTAGCGGTCATCTTCGTATAATAGGAATTGAAATGATATAAGATATGTATGTGTATGTGTATAAATATATACATATATACATTCATATACATATATATATATATATTTATTTCTTATCGTTACACATTATTATTATTATTATTATATATATATATATATATAAATATATGTATTATATAAGTTCTGCGACGTAAACGTAGCATCGATCATTATTATTATCGATACGCTGACGATCGATCGCGCAAAGCACGGGTTTGGCCTAACAATAAGAGAAAACGAGAGCTCGTCCTTGCGATCGATATCATCCGTATAAGCCACAAAAGAGAAGGAGAAAAAGGTCGAAAAGCCAAGAGGTCGATCGATATTCAAAATCCAAAGTCCGTAAAAGTCGTCGTTATATTTAGCGAATTTAGAATTCAAAAGGTAAACTCCGCGCGTTCTCTCATTCATAAAGCGCACGTAAATCTTTCCAATTTGAAATATAAGAAAAAGGGAAAATAGGAGAACGAGTTCGTTTCGGGAATAAATGCAACGAAAATATGATCGGAAGAAGACCGACGATATTGACGATCAAAAGATGACGAAGCGTTTTAAGCGTTTTTTAATTCTATCCTAAATAGAATCTTTCACGTTTGCATTGAATTTATGAGAAAGTTTATATTTTCGTGGCAATAAAATGAAGCGTACTTTCGACGCATTTGAAAAATTATATTAGTCATTTGACGAGTTCTTTATTAGTCATTTTATTTCGTCGATAAAAATATACATACATATATATTGGAAATGTCGATCTTTAAAACGCCGTTCGTCTGTTCGTCGTTCGTCACGTACGGCGACGAGAAATTTAAAAGAAAAAGAGAGAAGTGACGCGGGATTAATTGATCTAGAAGTGAGATCTTCATGTACTTACATCAGCCATTTCCGGATTTATAAATAAAATAAATAGAGGTGAATAAAAGAATAAATAGATAAATAATTAAATAAATAGTCGCGCGTGTGGAAGATGAGAGAGAGAGAGAGAGAGAGAAAATGAAAGAAAAGTTAGATTAGTATGGAAAAGAGTTCAATGTATGTAAATGAATGTTCGTGAATTGCGTGCGAATGTCGAATGAATGACAGTAAAATAGAGATCGAAAGGGTGTGCTTTGTATAAGTATGTATGAGAAAGAAAGAGAGAGAAAGAGAGAGAGAGAGAGAGAGAGAGAAAAAGAGAGAGAGAGAGAGAGAGAGAGAGAGAGAGAGAGAGAGTCTAAGCAAGATCGTGTCACGTTGGTGCAATTATTATATTGAGAGGCTATTTCAATAACCTTATAAGTGTCAATTCCACTTTCAAACGTAAATCGTAATTAATGCGAAAATATTAACACACGTAGAGAAAAAAAAGGAAAAAAAAAAAAAGAGAGAGAGAACAAATGAAGCGACAAACGACGATAAGAAGAAAACAAAATAAAAAAAAAAAAAAAAGAAAAAAAACGAAAAAAAAAAGAAAGTCGTAGACGACAAAGCGAGAGTCGCACGCCGGCGATTCCTCGATCGTTCAGCGATAAAAGTGAGATTATATTGATAAATTTAAATTATTGAAGTAAAACAAAAAAAAAAGGAAAGAAAGATATAGAGCGATAGAGAGGGAGAGAGAGAGAGAGAACGAACGAGCGAGAGAGAAAGAGCGAGCGAAGTATATATAAAGTAAAAGACAAAAAAAAAAATAAAAAAAAATAAAAAAAACAACAACACATAGCACGTGCAAGAGTAACAGAGATATCAATACTTTTTATTGTAGGTATTTCATAGGTGAGATTCATAAAAAAAAAATTAAAAAAAAAAATTAATAAAGGTATTGTATTAATGATCACTTATATTAAATGAATCAACGGTGTTTTTCTGCCTATACGTATTTACGTCTCGTACTTTTATGTCAGACGAGCACTATAGACTTCTCTCGTGTAAGAACAAAAATGATACGAATATATTTCGTTTTCGTTTTCTCTATTATAATGTTATTATTAACACTGTACAAAGTTGGCAATAATGTTAAGAATACCCTCTTCTATATAATCGTTACTTGCCGTAACAAACGAGAAACTCTTCGCGGCTTTGGGGCGTTCGAACGATCACGAAGGGTGGTTTCAATTAGCAGGTAACGATTATTACTGCTGTAGAGCTAATATGTGATCAAGTGAATGTGCCCTTTCATCGTGTAATCAAGCACAAAGGAAAGTTTCCTCTATGAGTATAACGGTAGGCCTCTAGTCCGTTTATCTCCGATTCTATAGAGATACGGATCGCGCGATAACGATCAGTCGACCAACGAAATACGAATCCAACATACCCCCTTTGGATCGAAATCTTTTCTCATATACCATTTATCTGAGATGAATGAATAATAAAGATCCTTATTCAAACGTAAATATAATCTTGTGCGAAACGATATTTTGATTTGCTTTCCAAAGGATTTCGTTGGATTCGTCTTCTCGTATAATCTCATCCGAAGAATACCGACGATGTAAGAATAATTTTCAGGCCACTCATCTACGAAAGAGAAAAAAAAAAAAAAAGAAAAAATAAGCCAAGCGTTTACTGTACAATTATATTCTTTTACGTTAACGACTTACCATTGAGTAGTCGGGTAGTATATTTTACATTACTGATATATAGTAGCGTTACTTATCTTACCCTAATTTTATATATAATTAAAGATAAGTATCCGCAAAAATTATAGTCAGCACTGCAGTGAAGTTACTATACAATTATAGATAACGGCCCGTAAAAAAAAAAATTTCAAAAACCGACACGATGTTCAATGTATTTAATGATCTTCTCAAACGGTGAAGAATATATGATATATCGGGAATAGGAGGTGTCATTTTTTTGCCTTTTCTTTCTTCCGCTCCTATCTTAAGAAAGGAAAAGTAGGAATGCCTCGTTAGACATGTATAACAATTTATTAAGAAAATAATATAAATTTTATTACACAACCAGCGCTTTAAAATTAATTTTATTATCCTAAAAGCCTAATTATTAAAATGCTGAAAGTACATGAAAATGAATCCTAAATGTAAGGGCAAATATTAAATATAAAATATTCAAAAAGTCCGCACATATTATACTGTCAAAAATGAATGATATATTGTAATCGCATAAAAAATCTCATGTCGATTTTTAATAGGGACAAAGTATGGAATCATCTTTATCAAAAACAAGCTCTGCTTTAGAAAGAAGTTGATCTTGAAAATATCCATCATTCGATAATCTTTCTGGACCACGTAGAGCTTTTACACGAACAAAGTGTTTTACTATAGTAGGATTGACATACGACATTGTCAATCTACAACCCCATGTTAATAATGCTAGAGGCTGCAATATGCAGATAGATTATCAGTCAAACAATATGTAAAATTATTATCACGTATTATACGAATCTATTTTATAATCTATTCATTTCTTCTTATTATATTTAATAAGATTATTTAATAAGATTACATGTTGAAATCAATTTTAACTCTGAACTTACTCTATCTTCGTCCAAAAGATTGTACGGTGTTATAATATGTCGCCGAAGACAGCCCTTAATTAAAGATTTCAAACGCTTTACTTCTAATGGATTAGCACATGGATGATATAACATAACAACTGCTCCATGCTAAAGAAATATCAATCTTTAAATACTTTGCAAATTGTAATTAATAAAAATATAATTACCTCCATACTGTGAAGCCATCTTTGTTTTGGTAAAAATTTATATTCTCCATAAGTAGGCCATAAAGCTCTATGCGTTCCACTGAAAAAGGGAATTTGCATATTGACAATAAAACGTGTTTCTTTTATATGTTACATACTTACTAGATCGGTATATCATCATCATATTCTATCTTCTCATTCATACATTTATGAGCAGCCTGTTCATATAAATAAAGTATATTTTAATTGATATTTAAACAAAAACCTTAGTAAATCCAATTTTTATTGTCAGAAAGTATATAAAAAGAAAAATAATAATAATAATAATAATAATAATAATAATAATAATAATAGAATCTTACCACGTATGCTGTTGGAACATCTTCACAATACAATATAGGATTTATATCAATGTTAGGTATAATACGTTGTTTATTGTAACAGGTATAATTCACTGGCGATCCATCCCAATCAACAGTTAAATTTGTCTATAATACAGATTCAAGTTATACATTTAGAAAGCAATAAATAATTAAAAAGAAAAACTTTATTATAAATCAATATACCTTAGCATCATCACATTGTGTAGATACTATACCCATAGACATTGAATGTATAAAATTCTGTGAATAATCATCATGCGAATATTCATTCTTAGGTAATATTTTAGGAGGTGGAGTAGGATCGCCTAATCTTTCTGGCATCCATCTCCCTGTCCATGTTTCCAAATCATTATCAATATTCCTGCGATTTTCCCTTTCACGTTCTCCATAAGACCGAAACAGTTGTAGGAAATTTATTTCTGATTGTTCACGTGAATCTAAAATATTGTATAATCCAATCTTCGGGTATATCTTTTGATTTTATGCGTCTTACATATATATGTATACGTTGTGTGTATATACACATGTTTGCGCGCTTATATGTATATACACACATTACTTATAAATTATTCTATGTGCGATGCAAATTTTTGAATAGGTTAGAAAAAATACAAACTCGATGACAACAATAACAGTGACTCAAAAAACTGATATAAGACAACCTTCATTTTGTTCAATATATGCATTCACGAAGTCCAAAGTAATTAGGCAGCTAAGAAGTAGTGAGAAAAGCGTTCCATTCATCATCTGTTGCTTACAGTAACACCTATTTACACGTCAAACGTTACGAATGGTTCTATCATAGATTGTATAAACGACACAACTTACGCAAGATAAGTTTTATAATTATATAGTTCACATATCGTCAGATTCTTTGCGCTCTCTAGCGGTTAAGACTTTACGTACATATAATAACCCAGACAAATTTTAAACATGCAAAATACCCTTGCGCATGTCGATTAAAAATTATATTTTTTTGTCAATAATAACTATTAACAATTAACAATTCATTGTTCTTCATATTCTTTTTATGTTTTATTTTTTATTTAGTAAAAATAATTGTATATACAATAATTACAATTATTAAATAGTATATATTACAATTCAATACATGTATATATATATATATAATACAACATTATAATACAATACAATTAATAATACAATTATAGATATGATACAATTAAAATTGTATAAAAATAAGTATAAAATATAAAGAAGTATGCTCAATGTCATAAATTAGCTTCAAATGAAACAGGAAACGTTTCTAGACTTTCCAAATCAAGCAAAATAACTGTTCGAGTTTTTGAAAAGTTTGGAATACAAATTAATCTTACTATGTGTCCTTCATCTGTAATAAATATTTAGTAAAATTGAAATAATTTATTCCTTTTTTTTATCTATTATAAATTAATCATGATCTTACCAGATATCACTTTTGTATCATATTCTTCCATGTTACCAACAAAGTATATGTCTGGACATTCTTTTATGACAAAGGGATCATTTTTAAAATATGGATAACATGACAATTTATCAGGAGCCGTTGGTACGTAATGTCGCCAATATAACGTATTCTCTAACCACGTTAAAGGACTATTTTCTATAAGATTAGCAATTTTCATAATATCTTGTATTGGCTGTCCACTAGATCCAGCTATAATACGAGATCCAATAGAACCAATCCAAGGATTAGTGGCACTATTAAAACTCTTATATCTGTAAATTCTTTCATAAAGTAAGTTCCTCATTTTGTCCATAATTTTATTTAATAGATTTAATATTATACCTTATTGTTTGTGGTAATAAACAAGGATGTAATGGCTGTTGAGGCAATGTATGACATGCAGGATCGAATTCACCAGGCATTAATGTTACACAACAGCATTTTACGATGGATTTAAGAAATTCATCAAGTCTATAAGTGGCCACCTGAGTTTCCTTCGTTATTTCATTATATTTTTGTTTTTTCGAATAATTTTGATGGTTAAATGTTTCAATAAAACCTTTTACACTATTTCCTAAGCGATCATAGAGATATATTTATTAATTTTAATCATACAAATAAATACTAATTGATATAAATTAAAGTAATCATAAATACCAGCTATAATAACATGTGCAATATGTGCAGCTTCTTTTTGTACGCACGAATTTCCAGCCATTCCTATAATCCATTCGGATAAGAGAGTCAATCCAAATGAATTTATATCATTTACCAAAGATAATCCAGAAACTAATAATATCATTTTATTTTTTCTTATTGATATACAAGATGTAGAAGGTGCTGAACAACAACCAGGAAAACACCAATCCTCTACCTAAAATAGGATTAATCTAATCGGTCAAATCAAATAATTTATAATAGTTTTAATATGTACTCATAATACCCAAAATGTTCCATTCTTTTGTCGACGACCAAGCATAGCGCAAACAATACCAGTTACGATACTTTGTATATTCATATGATTACCAGTTAATTTTACTCTTAATGTTTCATCTTCCAAAAATAATATATTCTTAAATGATTCATAATTAAATTGTAATGGTTGTGGACAAAATTGCAGTTCTTTTGAAAGCATTTGCAAAGCAGACTTTTTAAGTTCTTGATGCTTATAAAGAGTTCCTGTGATGATACAGGGTTCATTTTCTTGAAATTCAATAAGATTTGAAACATTTATTATTTTATACGGAGCTAAAATAAAATAACAAAGATCTACAGAAATTCTTTTTATAAATATTTATTTGTGTCTGCTTCATATATTTTAATTAATTATTTTCTGACAATATCTTTATTGATAAATATAAATATGAGGAAAGAGCAAATTGTGTTAGTACAAAAACTATAAACGAAAATTTTTTTTTTATTTCTATTAAAGATGCGTATTTTTTTAAAGAACATGTATTATCTTCCCTATATTATACACATACATATTTCCTATCTTTGATTTTATTAAAATTATTCTATATCATTTCTGAGTTCATTAAAAGATATTCATCTTCAGTTATGAATCAATTTTAAGTACTTTACCCCATTTTGTTTTTGCCTTTTGTATTACGATATCCCTTAATGCGTTTAATCTTGTAAGATATATACTTGAATATTGGTGTTGAATATTTTCCGAAGGAATTAAAAACCTCTTAAAATCTTTGAGCGGTATATTATCTCGAACAAAAACACAGGTTGTATTATTCTCCATGAATAAAAGTAACTTTATTATTACACATGGAAAAATATTATTTATATTCTATCGATTTAAAAATTTGTTATCTGAAAAGATCAATAAAAGTGAATAATACGTTTTTTTTTTTTTTTTCTTTTTTCCTTTATTTGATATATGTGCCAATGTTTTTCTTTTATTTAAAGAAATCGTAGTCGCAAGCGAATAATAATTATTTTCATTTACCAATAATTTTTATTAAAAAAAAGAACTAATGAGGTATAATTTATTATATATACCCAATTCTCAACATAGTCAGATATCGTCCAATAATATTCAAGCGTTCCATGCTATATTAACAGAGAGATATCTCCTTGATCAAATAAACAATTTATTCTTACAAAGTTACATAATATATATAATTTATAAATATTAAAATACAAATTGTAATTTATTATAATAGATTTTATTATTTTACATGAATATAATAAAATTGATCGTAGTGAATATAGTATTTAATAAACTACAATATATTCACGGAGTCTTTCCGGTAAATGTTTCTTATTCTTTCCTTCGTATTTTTCGCGTGTGTGGTTTGTTATAATCTTACTCTATCCGATACTAATAATTAAAAGCTAAAGATAAAGAAAAGAATTGCAGTAATTATATAGAAAATATTTGTTAATCATGGCTTTAAATTTAAGACTTCTTCAGTTTAATCTACCACTTATTTTCAAATCTACATTAAGAAATAATTTAAACGGTATATAATACTACTATAACCTCAAATTTTATATCATGCGGTTTTTAAATTTATTTTAATTAAATTGTGATTTTATTTTAGGTACTCTCTATTTTAGAATAAATCGTTCTATTTTCACGGATAAAACAATAGGCATGAACAATTATGAATATATAAGATCACAGATGCGTCAGCAATTTACAAATGTAGAAGCTTCATTCCGTACAAAAATGCAAGAAATTGTTAATGATGAAGTCAGTGTTATTTTTACAGAAGATTTGAAAGCTATGTCGCATTTAGTAACCGATAATGCTGATGATTTAGATCTGTTTGTTAAAATGATATATAAATTTAATTCACAAAACAAAGAGCTAAGGTTTGGTAATTACGTATTCGGTCCTGTAATAATGAGAGCTTTTAATTATGTGAACAGACCAGATTTAGCATTGTCTACATTTCTTGATCCAAATCTAACATCATTTTTTAATCAAAGCATGAGTTACACAGTATTGATGACATCATTGTATAACCATAAAATGTACAGTGAAGTACGGAAAGTATTTGATATATATAAACAAAATTCTCTTAATAGTGAACAATTTCCAAGATTGCCAACTATTGTTACTGCTGCTGCTTGTTATCAAGAGGTCTGTACATTTTTTTAATGGTTTATTTATAACAAGATACAAAAATTTAATTATTTAAAATTTCATCCTTTTTTTTAGAATACCCCAGAATCATACAATTATCTATTACAAAGTTGGAAAGAATTATCTGAATATAATTTTCCACCTTTGCGTAAACTTATAACATTTTTAGCAGCTCTAGCATTAAAACAAAATTCTCCAGAGATTACTTTAGAATTAATGTCATTAATAAGAGCACGTCATATTCATAGTAGATGCTTGAGAGTTCTTGCATACAGTAAGCTTAACAGGTACAACGATGTTGCCTATATATTAAAAAATTCACTTGAAGGAAGTTATAAAATCCAAGAAAAATATTTTTCAGACGTCGTATGTATATATATTATAATTAAATTATTAATAATCTTTTAATTGACTTTAAAATACAAAATAAGAATATTAATTAAAGTAATTTTAAATTTTAGATTCAGAAACTTGAAGAAGATTTGGAAAATAGCAACGATGATCTCAAACCAACATTAACAAAATTAATTTCACTTCTGAAGGTACAAGAATATATGGAAAATGAGGTAATTATAAAAAAAAATATTGTAACAGTTGCAATGGTTATCTTAAATTTATTAATAACTAAAATATCTTAATATACTACTTTTTACAGACTTTGGAATCTCATTTAACCAGGCCAATTGAATTCATTTACAAGCGTTCTAATTTGGATCAACAAAAAGACGTATTCAAGAAAACTCAACAAAGAAGGATTATTGGTTTAAAGGATCTTATATAATCATAAATATCTTTTTATAATTTATTGTAGCATATATTTACGAAATATATTGTGCATATATTTATAAAATAATTGTAATTAGATGATACCACCTATAAAATTATAAAACATTGATCTTAATATACTCGTTAATTTCATTGTATATAATATTAAAGTACTTAATAAGTAGTTAGTTAATAAAAAGTTAATTATCCATGAGATATAATATTGACTTCAATTATTTTTTATAATCCATTAAGTATTTCAAAAGAAATATTTTTCGTATGTATTTTTTCTTTTTTTTATATATGTTCGTTAAACTCATAAATTTTGTACATTGTATGTATATCCGTTTATTGCATTAATAGTTCTGTACTTTTATAGAATAGATGGCGCTAAATCATTTTAAGATTACATATCTGCTGTAAAGTGACAGATAAAATAAAAATGGCTGAAAATGGGTTGGGATCTGAAATTGGATCTCAAGAGTATCTTGCAACAGAAGCTATTAATTTAGATTTTATCGAGGTAAACAATAGAATTAATTTATATTTATAAAAAAATGTTATTAGATATGTAATCTACTGAAAGGATTTTTATATTGCATAAAAAATACGTTATATTGTATGAAGCGCGATTGAAGGTTAATTGTATTTACAATGTTTGATTATTTGTTACTTAGTTTATATTTTGAATTATTCTTATGTATATTCGTCTATTATATCAGAGCGATTTTTTACTACTGTACTATATATAGGCAAATTTGTGTGTATTTAAAGTTACTAATACTGTACAGTATTAATGATTTGCCTCCATTGATGTACAGATTGATACAGTATCAAAATTATATTTCAGTTAGATCATGCAGAATATGCCATACCAACTGTGGAAGAATTACCCTCCTTAGAAAGTATATTAACAGAACCTGATTGTACGTCATTGTCAGGAACGGACGATGATCTTGGAGCTGCATCGATTGAGAAATTAGGTAGTAGTGAGACAACCAGTGTTGGCAGTCATTTATCTTTGAATTCACTCAATAAATCTTCCAAAGCTTCACAGCATCCACCGTCTGGAGCTATTTTAAGACACGTAATTTTAAAGGGTATTTCTGCACAAATTGTATCAGCAAGTGTAAGTATTAAAACAAATCTGTAGTATTTTTAATATATATTAAATATAAAAATCTAATGTGAAGAAAACAATGATTCAGGAAAGGGTCAATGCTGGATTAGCAAGTGCAGTTACTGCTGGTGGAAATATGTTAGTAATTGGTACTAGTCATGGTTTAATATTAAACTTTGATTCATCACAAACATTACGATGGTGTGATCAAGAAGCCAGATATCAAGGATCTGTTTCTGCATTGTGTTTTAATCACGATGGAAGTAGAATATTGGCTGGTTTTGCTAGAGGTCTTATTTTAATGATCGATAGTAGTGATGGAAAAGTTTTAAGAACACTTACCGAAGTTCATCCACTTGACACGGCTGTATTACATGTTAAAGTAAGCAATGCTTATTTATCTAATTAATTCTGCGATCGGATACTTTTTCATTATAATTAATTTATATTTTTATTTTAGTTTACAGATTCTTCAAAAGTTGCACTTTGTAGCGATAGCGGTGGATCTGTATTTGAATTAAATTTTACAAGAGTTATGGGAGTTCGAGGCTGTGATAGTAGATGCTTATTTAGTGGTTCTAGAGGTGAAGTGTGCACTTTAGAACCTTTATTACTAAATAATTTACCTTCTCATCCATTAAAAAATTACACATTAGTAGCAATGGCCACATTATCTAAGGTTTGTTCATTTTAGTATTCTCTTTTTATTACTTGTTATTTATAAATTGAATTCATTATATAAGATGAAGCTTTATAGGTGATTGTTGTTTGCATACGACCCAGAATGAGAGTTCTTCTAACACATTCACTATCAGGTGCTGCAATTGCACCTCCACAACTTTCTTGGCAGTTAGTTGTAATACAAGCAGCTGATGCATCTCGAGTAGTTGATCCAGTATTGGCTCTTGCACGGGATGATGTAGTACATTTTTACCAAGTACTATTATTTTATATGGTCAACAATTTTATATTTATTTATTTAATCCAATATTTCACGTTTAAAATATAACTATTACCAAGGTATCTACTGAAGCTGGTACCAGAGTGAAGTTATCTCCTCTTCGCAGAATGTCATTTCCATATACTATAAGCAATTTACGGTGGTTGAATCCAAGATCTTTAGTTGTATTAGATACTCAAGAAAGATTACATTTATTAGATGTAAGAACGCAAGATAGTTTAGAAACATTGGATATGAGCCGTGTTTGTATTTCATATGCTTCCAGTCATTTCAAAGGATTATGTACAGGTGGTAACGTTTCTAAGGTAAAACTTTGTTTTGTTTATAATTATCTAAAAACTGCTAAAATAATTTTTCTTTTCTGCTGTACAATATAATTATTTTTGGCAGGCAATGGCATTAGCTGGTGAAAGAGCATGCTACAATACTGTTATAACATTTGGAAATCAACTTTTGTTATTAGGTACAAAAAGCTTACATGCAGTATGCATAAGAACATGGACAGAACGATTGCAGCACCTAACAATGCAGGTATATTTATTAAAAAATATTAAAAATTTTGTTTTGTATAAAATACAATTTTTTCTAGGGCCGTTTTCCAGAAGCTTTGGCCTTAGGACTTTCCTTCTATCAAGATAAAGGTAAAGCTGTCGTTGGTCTTAGAGGCTCGAAACAACGGCGAAAACAAATAGTTCGTGACACAGTTTGTCAAGTCTTGATTCAATATATGGAACAATTGAATCATTCCTCTATGACTGATAATACAGAATTTGATATAGTCAGTATTTGTGTGGATTACTGTATACAATTGGAAAATACAGAATTATTATTTGGACGATTATGGGATTTGGTATCTGAAACCGAAGGGCTCAAATCAAGTTATTTGTGCGCTCTTGAAAGTCCATTACTGAATGGAAGTCTCAATCCAAGATTACCACCTTTAATAGTTCAACAATTATTTATCTTGTATGATCAAGAAGGGAAAGTGGATTCGCTTCAAACAATTGCCGTTTTATTAGATATAGATTGCTTAGATATTCATCAGGTAAATGAATACATTTTCTAATCAACTAAATTCTGTATTCTTTAACTATATTATTACAGATAACAACTATTTGTCGCCGAAGAAGTTTGTGGGAAGCTCTTATACATCTTCAGACAGCAGCTTTAGGTGATTTTACAGCACCTATACACCAGCTTGTGCCTATTCTTCAAAATACATTGACAAATACCAAAGAATCATTATCTCGAGATATTCTACAACTTGGTAATGCACTTTTGGTTTATGCTAGTTGTTGTCTTGCGGGACGCGGTTTCCCTAGAGATACACTTCCTGAGGTTATGTCACAGAGGGCAAAAACAGATATATTGAGAGCACTTCTCTCTCAACATTCCAGTCTAGCAAGTGATGCAGAAAGACAATATCCTTATTTGAGGACGCTGCTTCGTTTTGACGCAAAAGGTTTTTTAGATGTAATCGCCATTGCCTTTCAAGAACCAGAATTTACCTCTGAAATGGGTCTTAGACAACGACAAAGACTCATAGATATTTTATTGAGCATTGTTCTACCCAGTACACCTCTTACTCCAATGAATTCAGATTATATTACGGATGAACAAAGGACTTTAGTTCTAATATTTATAGTAAATGAAGCAGCAGGAGATACAATTAATTTGGAACCAAATATGTTAATTAGAATAGTAGAAGTATTATGCGATTGCTCATCTGTTGTCACATCTAGGGATCTTAAATCTGAAAAAGAGAATGCAGTGTTAGGACTATTAAACTCAAAGAAATTGCGCAACATATCAGACACTACTTTATTGAATCTTGCACAGAAAGCTAACTTGTAAGTAAAAATGTATAGTTTAGTTATTAATAATTGTATAAATATATTAAAATGTATTTAATATTTTTATTAACAAAAAAATGTGGTCAAATTGAGATATAGCATTCAAGAAATTCTTTTCTTTTTTCTTGTAAATATTTTCCAAATATTACGTTTATTTACAATAGCTATCTAATGATACTACTAGCATTATATGTATTAATTTGTACCGCAGCATGTAATGTTGCAGTATGCGAGTCGCAGAGTTGCTGTATACTGCCAGAGAGGATTGGGTAGCAGTTTGCAAGTGCATGATACTTGATCCTACTAGACATTGTGATATCTGGCCTTGGTTGGAGCGACTTCCTGCAGCTTCATTATATCCGGTCTTAGTAACTAGTGCTTCAGCTCTGGTGGCAATAAATGTTACACAATTTGCTCTTATTATTGCGAATCGAGTGCAAAATAAAATTCCTGAAATTCTCAAAAAATTTGATGGTACTATAAGTTTAGAATATGCTCTCCTAGGAGCTCTATATCAACTCAGTCAATATAAGGAAGAAGAAACTAGTCCAGAATTGTCAACTGAACTTCTGGAAAAATATTTAACACTGATGTGTAAGATAGAACCAGAAAATGTAAGTGTGATATAAATAATAACCATGTCAGAGGATTATTTTCAATTATTTGTTTCACACACACAGGTAGTCAATCATATAAATGGACCACATGGTTGTAGATTAGATGAAGCATTAAAAATAGTAAAACAATCAAATCATATAGATGCTGAAGCAGTAATGCTTGAAAAATTAGGAAATTATCAAGAAGCTTTTGATCTTTTGTTAAATCAATTTAAAAATCACTTGAACATGGTATTTATTATAATATCAGTATTATAATAATAGTAAATATTATGTTTATTATAAATAGTCATAACAATAACATTATTATATACTATTATTATAATATATATTATATTATTATTTTTTATATGGATAACAAATTTCTTTTTCTTAGTATTGTAAGGATAAAGCTTTTGAGAAAGAAGCTATTATTACTGCAATGCAATTAGCAGGGATGTGCAGGAGATCTGCTGGAAGCTTGAGTTGGATGCCACTTGTAGAAGTTGTATTGAAAACTCATTCAGACAGTATCAATGAAAATGGTATTTGAAATAACTTTCTCCATTTTATTTTTTATTCTCCATTTTACGAGTAATCTGGATTATCTGGCAATATAAAAATAATAAGTAACAAATTGCAGTTGAGAAATTGAGTGGAAATTTGTTAAAAATTATTTTGGAATCACTTAGTGGTACAACAGCACTATCAACTGTATTAGAACAAATTTTAAAACATCCACTATCAAAAAGTGGAACGATAGGTGATATACGTCAGTTACTCGAGGGAGTACTAACTCACTCTCAGTATGAACAGACTCTGGTTGAAACTACAGCACGATTGGTCAGCTTAGAACTTCATAAGGCATTGAAAACATCTTTGAGGTATTAATACAATCAACTAATCATTAGTTACATTAATGTCAATAAATATAACATTATTTAATATTGAAATTTATTATTTGTGTAGAGATGCAGGAAAAGCTTGTGCAAGCATTTCCCTTATTTGTCCTATATGTAGACAAATTCTATGCCAAAGTACGAATTACGTAGCAATTTTTGAATGTGGACATGGATATCATTTAGACTGTTTGGGAGAACCCAGATCTTGTTATAAATGTTTGAATGCCAAAGGATGGGCACCTGTTGTTACTAATATTATACGGACCAGTAATTCACATCTGGTATGTTAAAATCATTTATTAAATTTTCGTTAGAAATTATGTTTAAAACATTCGTATCTTTTCATTATTTGCTAACTATTTATATCAATATTTTTTCTATATATTGATCTTTTATTACATACGTCTATTTTTTTTTTTTTTTTTTTTTTTTTTTTTTTTTTTTTTTTTTTTATATTGTAGGAAAGAAAACAGATTTTGCCACCAGAATTTATGCGTACTAAAAACTTCTCTTTAAGTCTTGCACCACCAACTTCTGTTCCTGATCTTGAAGGCATTTTTTAATATAAATACTAATATAAATGCGTGAGAACTTCATGTATATAAGGACCGTTTTATTTGTTGTTAAACAAACGTTAGTATATAACTGATTTGATATATTATGCCTCATCTTTCTATTTTCACTCTCATTTTCTGAAGTATTCATTATACTTTGAACTATTATATTTCTCGAAATACAATATTAAATTTAAATTATTGTTAATGACTATTTTTGAGATAAAAACTGTAACAATACAGTTCCATTACATTTTAAAGTATTTACAATTATTATCATGCATTATTACTGATATTATACTAGTTTTCATATGTTTATAAATTGTAAACTATTAAATTGCATATATTCTTCGTAATATCCATAGGACATAGATATTTTTATTTCAAAAAAGGCTATTGGCTTATCCAGCTGTATATTTAATATGTTGCCAAATATATAATCTTAAAGAAGAGTTCAAAAATTGTTATTCTTCATTTTAATATAACGAAATTAATATTTTTTATTTTATAAAAAAAAAACTCATTATTAAATTTTTAACTCAACTTTCGAATAATATTTAAAATCACAGATTATATAGTACTTTTTAACAATTTAACCGTGGATAAAACTGGTACATCGATCTTTCGTTTATTACTTTTTATTATAAAAACTGGCTTTTTTATTATATTTTCTGCTAATATATAATATGGGTTTATAATTTCATTACCCATAAGTTCACCAGTCAATAGTTTGGATACAAATAAAAAAACATTAAGTTCTGAGGAAACTAATTGATTTTTTGGTAATAATGCAGTACTTGATACAAATTTGTCAATTGTTGATTCTAATTTAAGAATATACGGGACCATTTTTGACATTATTAAATATTGTTGCACCTAAAATTGATTAAATATACATTCATTATAATCATACACACAATTCAACAATTATAACATCAAATTTTTTGCATACTCAACCTTACTATCATATCTTTCAAGATTATTTAATAATTCTACAATTTCATTAAACAAGTTATATCCAATTATTACATCATTTAAATTACACATCAGTTCATTAGTCTGTAATTTTGTCTTTACCATAATGGCTTCTTTTCTAATTTTATCAAGAAGAGAAGACAATGAAATATTTGGTAGAGTGTGACTTATGATTTGAATTTTAGAATATTGTTTGCAAATCTGTATCATAAAAAGGCATCTAATAATATTTATACTATTAAATAAGAAAGTAATATGATATAAATTAAATTACCTGTTGATTCATGATCGTCCATAAATTAGAAATATGATTTGCAAATTTTTTAATTTCATCATTTACTGGACAATGTATTTCTGCTAAGCTCCACAATGATTTGAGCTTATCAGCAAAATTGCTTCTTATTTTGTTAAACCATTCGAGTTTTGTCTCTAATTCATAATCTAATTGTATTCCATAATCAATTTCATTTCTAAGAATTGTCACCTGCAGTAAACATGTCTATTTATTGTAATTTATTTAAAAAATAAACTTAATGTAAACAATCTTAACGAAATTGTACTAAACTGATACTACAATATGAGTAATGTTTTACTGTATCGTTTATTGTTTATTATCTTATATCTTAATGTATAAATAATTTATGAGTACTTACATTTTTTTTAAGAATTTTTAAAAGTATATTGGTTGAATTTTTAACGATATTTGTTTGAGATTCCATCAGATTAGTATCTTTCATCCAATATACATTAGATCATTTAAAACAGAAGAAAAGAGAAAAAGAAAAAAAAAATAATTGTGTTTCTATGGATAATAGTTGAAGATATACGATTATCAATTTTTTCTAGATACTTTTGTTTTATTTCAGTAAATTATTCTAATGGCAAATACAAATGAATTTTTTTTTAGATTTATATCTTGTACATAAAGTTGACATTTTTTTTTATGATCGTTATTTCTACGGCGATTTACAATATGAGATACTAATGACATCTTTTGGCTAGTATTTAATTCGTAAAATGATGTAACGAGGTATTGTAAGTGAAAGCAGACAGGATCTACTTCACATTTGACTTAACAAATTCTCTATAGTTTTGCAATCTTAATCCTTGTTTCTTATCATTAAAAAGTCCTATACTTACGAATCTAAGTAATTTACAATTTTCTTGAACTAATATTTTATTACGATTACTTTTAAAGCTAATATTTAATATGTTCAATCCATTATGGACATTATTTCAATATTGAGTCTAGTTTATTATTTGAGAAACAATTTACACACAAATATTAACAGATATTGATTCAAAATTACTTTCAAACGAAATAGATACCACAATTATTTTAAAAAAGAATTTATTAAGGAATTTTTAATTTTTATTAAGGAATCGTGCAAGAAATAGCAATTGTTCAGATTGGTGTGTCTCTTACTAAAACATTAAATAATCTCTTTGCACATAAATATAAATTACAGAACAGGAGATGAGTATCATTGGTAAAGATAGAAGGACGGATAGCATTATTTATTTGCATTAGTATTTAAATGTAATATCTGTAATATTAAAGAAATGTTATTTCAGCCAGGTGCTATCTTTTTGTAATAATTCTTTTAAAATTCATATTTCTCAAAAAAATGAATATATACATTATAAAAATAAGTTCAAGATTATTTTATATTTTAACCATTATTAATCAATAATAAGCATATTGAATTCTTGAGAGAAAACAATTATGTTCTTGTAGTTATAAATTATACGAATTAAAATTTACTTTTATATATGAAGCTACTTCAATTCAGCCAAAAAGAAAACAAAAAAAAAATAAATTTTTTAAATGATACAAATTTTATGAAATGCATTTATACTTAAATATCACATAAAAGTAAAACTCAAGAATTCATATAGTAAAATGTATAATAATAATAATAATAATAATAATAATAATAATAATAATAATAATGATAAGAATTCTTTACACTTGTTTTGAACACAAAATTGGTATATATGTATTATCGATACTCAACCTCCTTATCATTAGTCATATATCATCTTTAAAATAAAAGAAGAAAAAATCAAACCACGTTATGAACTCTTCAGGAACATGCAAGAGTTAAAATGCAATAAAAGAACCACATTATATATCTGACACTGAGATACTTTATGAATTAATAATCTAAATCAGCGCTGAGACATAGGCTTTGACAGTTTACTTTCAATAGACAGTGAAACTGTGTATCGATCAGCAACTTCGAACTAATACCATATCTCCCATAACATCAGAATGTCGTAGAGGCTATTTTATAGAATTTTTTGTTTTCTTTTATCCACGTTGCCAATGTACGCGAGAATTATTGTGGTATCTATAACGAGGATGCCTATAATTACTATTACGTCGTAGCCGCGTATTATTGGAAGCATTATAATAAGATTCTCGATGGTAACCGCTAATTGATCGATTCCAAGTCTTCCCATTTTGATACTCTTGGAATAAATTATATCCGGTACTTATTCTATCGCCAAACATTCTGTGTTCTTTAACTTTTTTTACTCGACCTCGATCTGCTTCCTCGTCGTCCGCATTAATGTGACGTTTACGCTCTTCTCGTCTGTCATTATCAACTTCACGTTCTAAATGACATCTATTGCCACGCCAATTTGTTACTATGAAAAAAAAATAATAAGAAAATTCGATTTATTTATACACTCCAATCATTGAAACTTTTTCATTTTATCTACGATTCATCTCTTCAGCTTAATATTATTATTAGATAATACAAACCTAAGGTACTGCCATATCCACGATGGGACATTTTTAATAAATTTGAGACAGTGTCCGAACGATTTGTTCCATTAAAATCTCTCAATGCTGCAGCGCTTGGCGTTATATTGCTTTGACTGCATTTAGTTGAATCTTCTCTGAAAAATACATTCAAATATAATAAATTATGTAAGTTAATTCATAATTTTATTCTTATATTTTATTCAAAAGACAGATTAATCTTTTTAAAAGACACCATTAAAATAGATACAAAATTAATCAAATAAAAATATATTACTTGTTGTCAGTCACAGACCATCCATTTGGGGTTGCATTTGATATGGGAGAAAATGCATCCTTTGATACTTGCCAACCCTTTATACTGCTACTTGCAGCTTTGGTAAGTACTTTATCTTCCTGGCCTGTTTTTACTCTAATTGGATGATAAGACTTTTCTTTGCTACTATTTTCCATCTTACCATTTACTTCTGATTTACCATTTTGATGTTTCAAGGCAGTTAATGAACTATTGCCATTAGAAACATTCTGTACTTTCGTACACTGAACAGAACTACTTTGACTTGAAGACGTTGAATTATTAGACTGTTTCATTGTTAATATTTGTGTTTCTTTTGAGGTAGGAACTGTTTTAGGTATTGAGTCTTTTACTGTTGATGCCTTCTGTGCACCATTAGCTACAGTAAGGGAAAGATTTGTTTTCAATGTAGACACATTCGTTACTACACGAGTTTTGTTTGATACAGAAGAATTTATCTCTTCCTCATCACTTGATCCATCATATGGTACTAAACTATTTCCACTTAATACTTTTTTAAACTGCACTGCAAGCCATGGTTGAGATTTGTCTTGTGACTTTTGTGATAATTGTGTTCCACTGATACTTGTACACTTCTGTAGAGGAAGCTGAAGTCCTACATTCTTTTGTATGGATAATTGAGCACCTATCTTTGAACCTTCTATACCACTTTTATTGATGGGCGAACCGTTAACAGATCCATTATATATGTCAGATGTTGATGCTTTTGGATTTACAGATTTACTAGAAGGACTTGAGGACAATACACTTTTTTCAGATGACATGCCATTCATTTTAACTGCCTGTTGATTATTTATTTGACCTTGATTAGGTTCCATTTCAAATATCATTATATATGCATTTGTATTTAATACATTGCTAAGACTAATTGGACGAACCTACGAATTAAGAAAGAAATATAATACTATTGAAAAGTTATATACTTACTTAATGATTTATGACTGCAAAATTTATTAACTTATACTTACGCATGAATCATCAAAGGAGTAATATTGACCAGTTGAAATTTGTGCAACTGCTGTATAATGCCCACAATTTACTGACGGGCCCATATGTGTAACAATTGACATAAGTTTATAAGTAAGCTGCAGCAAAGGTTCGTTTGGTTCTCTCCATAGGTAAGGACCCATATCTATTGTTTGTCTAAAATCTATATGACGAGATATTTTCCCTCCCAAAACACTAAATCTTTTTAACTGAACACACAAAACCTTAGGAGCTCGTTCTAAACTAAATTGTTTAGTCGCGGGTACTCTTCTTTTACAAGCTTCACACTTATAATCGTTATTGTCCAACTGTTCTCGACTGAAATAACTATTTAACGCTTCGTCCAATGTGCTTGCTTTACGTATATCAACCAATAAATCCTATGTAATATAAAGAAAGTTTTTTATTATATCTTTTTTATTAATTTGCGTTTATTTTCTGAATGAGTGTTTATCTCCTTACCTGAAAATGTTGAAACGTAGTAGAAACATGACCACATTGTAAACACTTAACTTCAGTGCGTATATAACCACCAAATATTTGATTGATAGGTGTTGTTTCTTTAGAATAACTGTCTAACTTTCCTGCTTTGCGTCTTGTTAAATAAGCTCTTTCCATTCCTTCTAATAAATAACGTAAAAACTCATGAGCATCTTCTTGTTGTCCTGGTACCATAGTTCGACAGATAACTGTAATTATAAACATTGTCGTATATCATGTCAATCAATGTTAATTAATATTTTTGTTTTATAAACATTATATTATGTAAGTCAACATTTTATATTGCTTACGTTTTAATTTATTATATATATAGAATGGTTTGATGGCGCATCCTGACTTCTGGTGACTGAATTGTAGAGTCTTAGCCACTGCGCAAGTAAGGCACTCTCCACCTCCATCTAAAACTATCCTATTATCAAAACACCATTCAAAACAGTGGTATTAAGGTTTTAAAAATTTATAACATTCCAGTTTAGTTTTAATTGTAAATGTATTATTTAAAACTAATACATAAAGAACTTACCATTTTGTTCACATTTTGAAGTATGATGTGAATCCGATAATAACCAATTTACAAGTGCTGGCACATGAAATAATGCCTGAAGTGTACTATTTAAATAGCAAGTATTACCAACATTATACATGCCAGCACCTACTGGAAATGTTCCTCTCCATCCTAGATTTACTTTCTTGGAACAATACAAAGTAACAGCTGGTTCTGGCAATGTAGGACCTTTACTCATACCTTCGTTTTTTTTTACATACGTTGTACCATCTTTAGATTTTGTATCTTCTAGATTATCTGAATTTGGTAAACTCAAGACAATATATTTAGCTTTGAGTTGATCCAAAATTTTTGCCTGATAATCATCGACTTCTTTATATTGAACTTCTCCTTGAAGAATTCTTGATGCGCTAACAAGTAAACTTGTAGATAGCTCCTCTGTTCCTTTCCTTTGGTTACCTTCTAAAGTACGGCGGAGTGTTGCCGCAACAGGATCGTAAACACTTACAGCTGGCATAACTATCGCTGTTACCACTTATTCTCTATTGTTTGATAAACTCCTGTGAAAAAAGAAAAATATATATATATATATATATATATATATATATATATATATATATATATATACAAGATGTAATTATACAGTGTAAAGAAATCTATATAAAAATATATTGTGTAATATTTTTTAAAAACAATTTTCATAAAATTCAAATGATATTTTACTAAATCTGAAAGGTCAAATAAGCATTATTATCAATGTTATCTTATCAAGATCAACGGTTTAAATTTGTTCAGCTTTACGATTTGAGATTAATTTAATGAATATAATAACTTTTTATAAAACATTTGTTATGTGTTTCATAAATACATTGTTATACACGACTAACTTATATTCAATTAGAAAGGTTAATTCAGCTTTCGAATAATCCAGTAACTCGTACTACACAGATTACATTATGATCATTGAACATTATCAAAATATGAATTTATATTCTGATTTCAATTATTTCCTTAACATTTCGAATATACATACATATAATCGCAACGTGAAATAACATGTATCAGATCGGTTAAAGAAACACGTGCACGGTTTCTTCGAATAATCTACGCACTTGTAACCGACGCGATAGTAGAAAAAAAATTTAATCTACCAATAAAGGTGATAGAAATACAAAAAAATATATATATTCAAGAAAACTGAATAAGAACGCATCATGGTGTAATTAAGCCCATAAGCACGCGGCACGGTAGACACTATTGTTTATCTTCCGCTCGTGATTATTAGTGTACTACGATAAGCATAAATCACTTTAATTAATAATCGTACAGGAAATACCTTAGATTTACTTATGTTAACTGATTACGTATGGAAAGAAATACGTATTATCGATTAATAGCTATTTGTTTGCGCTTACGTACTTCGGATCAGTTACCGGATGAGTTTAACTGGAAGGCGCGTGTATCCAGCCATGAGGAAGATTTTCCCGCGTACTTTGTACACTTACCCCGCCTTTAATTCACGCACACAAAACCGCAAGCTTAACCTTCATCCGTAGCGCCATTACGAATATCGTATTCTAAGGGTATTCAACATTTTCGCGATTGTTTGTGTCTCAAGGCAAGGAAAAATAAGACCCGACTACATCATGATGACAGCCATTTGCATTTCCATCGACAACCTCAATAACGCCGACTACCCACCGCGCTTTCTGCCTGATTTCTGGACTCTCTCCAGCCAGGCGCGATCAGTTAGCGACCCCGTTTCCATCTTGTATTTTACATCAGAATTTATAAATATTTTAGCTCGCATAACCAGCGGATGTGATCTTATGTTCTTTCTGCAATCGCCATTGATAATGAGATTTCCATCTTCAATATATGTATGCACAATCGGACCTATCATCGATGACTTCTTTCATTCGTTGAAGGAAGACAAAAATTATTTCTTGAAATCGTTGGAATTAGTAAATCAGAAAAGTACATTTGATAATAAATAAGTTTTTTCACCATTCATGGGAAGAAAGAAGAAAGTATGATAATCGTCAACCGGATAAAAGGGAATTTAAAACGATAGAAATTCTCGTACAAACGTTTCGGGTACACTGGGACGACACCAAAATCGAGAACGCAGTTTTGTTTCAACCAAAATTTGATGTTTTAACGGTGTATAACATACACTTTGTGGATTGGAATTAATATCGGTCTGCTGAACGAGCATAATAATTTTAATAATTTTTATTATATTAATACTATATTGTATGTCTTCACTAATTTCATCGCGCCATCTGGTAAAGTAAGCATTGAAATAACATAAACATAACCGCTATCATATTCTGTTCTTGAAATTTTTAGTTTTAGGTCTTCCTCTTGGCGCTGCATTTCTCTTTCTCTTCCTCTTTGGCGCTGCATTTCTCTTTTTCTTCCTCTTTACAGTTACTTTATTTTTAGTACCATTACTAAATTTCTATGGATATATTTCATTTGATTTCAAACAATTCACATTATTAAAGTTTCCTTCACCTTAAATAATCGTATGTCTAATTAATCTTGACGAATTAGATAATAGCAAAAAACATCTTAGACATATTTTATTTGATATGTTTATAATGTTTTGTACAAATGAGATAGGTAAAGGTACAAATTTATTGCAGTTGTATTTCCATAGATATTATTTGCAAGTTTAAAGAATTATTATGGTTAGTTTAATATATTATTTTACGGCTAACGTAGAGATTTAATATGCGCGTGCAATTATGAATTTTATTTTGAATAAAATAATATTAATGTAAAAGTAAAAAAAAAAAAATTTAGACCAAGGTCCCACCGAGATTTGAACTCGGATCGCTGGATTCAAAGTCCAGAGTGCTAACCATTACACCATGGGACCGCTTGTAAAACTCTCTTGTTTTTCACATCATCTTATTCATACTTTTTCATTCTTTTAAATAATCATTGAATTTTTGTCTTTTCATATCATATTGAATAAAAATGATATTCAATAAATTCTATTTTTATTATAATATTGCATATACGATCTTGCATTTTTTCAGTCATCTGAAAATTATAGGTTGCAAGATTCAAGTACTTCGCGTTGTGGCAGAATAAGAAAAGAACGTACTTTTCACTTGTGCTGTGGGAACATATACATAAACTCTATTTGTTTTCTTAAGGTAAAGTATATTTAAAAACTATTGTGTAATAATTATGTTTTGTGTTTATTAAATTTTTCGTTTTGCTCTAATTATTAGCATATGTATTTTCGTGGTTAACTAAGATACAACATCTGCATACATTTTTGTAATATTTAATATAATATTTAATTTTAAAGTGTATCTTTCTTAATGAACTTTCAACGATTTGAAAATATTTGTGAAAATTCATAGGTCCAAATTTATCGCATCATCTTATATTAGAAAGTTTATATTACTGTTTCACGAATCTCCGCCTTAATGTTTAACAACGAACGCGGTCTTATAGTATTTGGTAGCTACGATTTGGAAGTCTTCTGATTGTCAGTCTATGCACGTTTATCAAATATAACGGCATTAACATATCAAGTACAATAATTTTTTGCATCAGGCAATCGGGACGAAGATATGAGTCGTACAACTTAAAGCCTGATGCCGAAGATTAAATACGTTTGAGACATTTAAGTCCCAATAAGGTTAGATTTGTTAACCTTAAAGTATAAGCAAAGAACCATTGTTGAACGAAATGGATCGTCTCGGTGAAGATGAAACTGGCAATTCTTATGTGGAAAGACGTGTAAGCGGTCGAGGACGAGGTCGTGGTTCTTGGGTGCCAATGCCAAAAAATACGCAAGAACAGCAGATATTAAGAAGACCACATTATGCCGGTAGTGCACATCCAGCTGTCGGTTCGTTTCGTATTATAATATAAATACTTTTTATCTTATACATAATATCATTTTTGAATGTTGTTTTTTTTTATCAATGAGAAAATTTATACAGGTTCTACTGTGACTAACTCCTCTGAACAAAACAAATCACAAGAATCTATTAACAGTATTGTTGAAAATTCAACCTTATCGGTAGATGCTGCTGAATTTGTTCCTAAATGCCAGAGTTATGTTGTACCTATGGTATATATGTATATATATATATATATAAATAACAAATTACTAATTTCATTTGTAATAGATTTAATACCTGATAGTATTTTTATATTTTAATGTTTATTATATTTGAAGCAGCAACCATCATCAATGATTTGGCCGAAACATTCTGTCCAAAATAGAATTCAATTAGCAAGAGAATTACCTCATCAATTACCAGGACAAACACAATTACAACATAGACAGATAATAGAGAGGCAACACTATGAGCATTTTTCTGATTCCATACATTCATCTCGACAACGTCACTTAGAAGAACAAGAAGTAAGTAAATTTTGAATATCACAGACATCTGAACAACATATTGATTAATATGCCAATATACAAAATTCTAAAAATTATGATACATATATTTGTGATAGTATAGATGTATTTCAGGGTTGCTTTATAGTTAGAATTGAAAAAAATTATTGTATTATTTTATTATTATTATCTTTTATTCTAATCAGGAGTTACGGCTAGATAATCAGGAACAAAATTTAGCAAATACAATGCATCAGCTAACTAGTGTGATGCATTATTTAACTATGAATCCTGGAAGTTTTGCATCTTTAGTACCACCACTTCTCAATAATATCAAGCTTCATTGTGAATCTCCTACTGAACTTCAAGAAATTGTAGAAGTTGTAATAGTACAGGTATATAACACTTTTATTTATGTTTTTTTTTTGCTAATGCTCATACACATAAATATATACTATTTACAATTGACTCAATTCTTGTAGAGTATAAATGAAGGGAACTTCCGATATAGCGGTGCTCGTATTTTTATGTGTCTTGATACAGCTATGACAAGAGAGGAACAAAAACCTTTCAGAGAAATTCTACATACACTGCAAGTTTATATTTTCCCGTACCTTAAGTTAAAATAGCTCTAAATATAAAACAACAGATTTGTTAATATTAACTCATTTTCACTTTTAATTTCTTTATTATATATCTTTATTATGTTTATAATTTAAATAGATGTAAGGACAAAACACAGAAACAAGCTTCTACTTGGCAAAAAAATGACAAACACACAGAAGAAGAACAGATGAAATGCCATGGATTGATATTATTCCTAGCAGAATTAGTTGTCCAAATGGGGGATGTGCTTGCTTTTGAATTAGGAGAACAGTTAATACAACTTATTTCAATTGTATTGAAAAATCCAGGATCAAATTCTGCTAAACATATATGCCAAGCACTTAAAGTATATGAATTTATAAATAATTAATAATAATTGCTGTCCTAATTTTTATTTAATTTCTAATATGTTTATTTCGATTATTTTTTTAGCTGGCAGGACATACTTTAGAAAGAGATAAAAGAGGTAGCCGAAAAGAAATGGAAAATATGATGCGTGCTTTAACAGAATTAGTCACAGAAGGAAGAGCAGATTCAAGTGTGGGTCGCATGATCGATAGTGTACATCAATTGCGTAATGGGAATTGGGGACGAGATAGTCATAATTCATCCAGTCAAAATTCATTACCAGAACCTATACACTCAACTAAAATACAACATGAATATAATGAACTTGTCTTGTATGGTCCTGATGGTAAAGTACTATCTGCTGAAGAAAGTCAATTCTTACAGGATGCAGCAACAGATGCTAGTGATTCTGAAAAACAAGCGTATGTATTAATTGATCTGATATAAAAATTTAAATTTATTGCTGTTTTCGCAATATAGTCATTTTATTAATAATTATTTTGTATTAAATTGAAATTTTAGAGAAATAGATCAGGAGTATGAAGAATTATTGGAAGATGAAGACGACGAGTCGTTCGCTACTGCTTATGAAGAATTTTTGAAACTTTTACCCAATAAAATTGAAAATAAAGTACATCAGTGAATGTTAGTATAAGAAAAAAGAACATTTATAGTATGCAAGAACACTAATAATGATCGTTCTATAAATATTAGTATACAAATATTTTTAATCCTTTGGTATAAGCTTATACCTAACGTATTTGAAATAATTTATGTTATATTTATATAATAATTCTGAAAGATAACAACTTACTGTCTCTGAATATTTATAAAATGGGCTTAAATGCAGTAGTCATATGATTTACCAAAAACGTTGACTAGCTTTGAAACGTTTAATATTGTATAGATTTAATACATATAACTATTAAAATTATTCAAAATGTTGAAGAGGTAACTGTTATCTATTTTTTTTTCTATTCTATTTGTACAACAATTTTGATAATACTTAATGTATGTATGATATAATAATCTTTTACTCTATAAAATAGAGTATATCAACTCATTTTAATTAATTTAGTTAAATTTAATAATTAACTTTATAAATCTGATTTTTTGATATTATATATTACTTATATATTATAGAACATATGTTAAATATTTATTAATTACACTTTGGTCATATATAATATTTTTTTTTAGAAAACAAGCAAGAAAAATAATTTACCATTTACCACTTGATAAAAGGTATAAATAAAATAGTTACAATAAAGCAAAAATTTGATCTAAAAGAAATTTTATTCCTCTGATATTTTCCTGTGCCACATTAAAATGCGTCATTGAAATGATTCAACGCGGCCTTGATGCAAGTTGCTTTTTAAGGAATCGAGCCATAATATAATAATAAATATCTATTTTGAGAGGAATAAGTAATTATTTTCGTATTAAAAAAATATTATATGAATTATTAAGAAAAAGAGAATAATTCTATTGACAATTATAATATAAAAATAGAAATTCTGAAAATATTTTTGATAAAATACCAATTAAAATTTATAATGTTGCATTATACCAATAGAAATTATATTTAATATTATTAGAAATATATGTTTTTTATATGCACGTTAGTTACCCAAATTTAATTTTATTATTACTACAGTATATACATATATATATATATAACTCAGGAATATAGACAATATAGGTTTAAAAATATATTTTTAATTAAACATTAAACAGTTATCTTCCTAATAAACGAACAACTTCAAATAGTTGTAATTCTTAGACTGTTTTGTCATATGTTAAGCAGGATACATCAGTGGGTTGTATGATTAATATAATACTGATATTTAAAAAAAAATTTGTAGGCGTATAACAGGAACAAATTATGCTAATTCAATACTCATTTCACGAACGTACGTCAGGGTTATGCGCGGGCGAAGTTGTGTTAAAGTTTCTGGAAAGTGGGCTTTTCATTTTAAACCTTCATCACCTGAGCCGATCGCTGTGTCATTTCGCCAATTCTCTGTACTTGCTCATCGTGCACGGATCTTGCAAAGGATCTATATATCGATCATTGAATTTTAATTTAATATTTTCATTATGTTATATTATATTTAATTCTAGAACAATTAGAATTACTGTATATTTTGTATAAATTATTAAAGAATTTATTAAGAATAAATTAACAAAATGGAATATTTTCGAATTCTAATAGTAATACTAGTAGTGTTCGCTATAATGGTCAACGGCAGACAATACTCGCAATCAAGGATAATCTCATCTGGTAAAGCTCTTATATTTTTCTTCTTTCTTTTTATTAAATAATATTTAAAACATGTTTTAAAATAATTCTCTTCTTCTTTCGAAGCTGGTTGTGATAATTACACTTGTGGAGTCAATGCGAAATGTACAATAAGTCGTGGGCGTCCCGTATGTTCCTGTCTTAATCTTCATATGGGCGATCCTCTTTCACAATGTATACGTGTTGAATGTTTAAGTGAGTATATGATTCAAGAATTATATTAATATAATAAGTTTAATTTTTATTATATTATATTTATTATTAATTTTATTTTTATACAAAAATCACCAGAATTGAAAAATATGATATTTTTTTGTTTTTATTATATTTAATTAATTCTTTAATACTCCGAAGTATTTAAAATATAAATTCAATTTTAGTTAATGAAGACTGTGATGGGATTAAAACTTGTATAAATAATAAATGTGTTGATCCATGCCCTGGTTTATGTGGTATAAATGCATCATGTGAGACTAAAAATCATATACCTCGATGTTATTGCCCACCAGGATATACAGGCAATCCTTCTAGCAATTGTCATATTGCTGATCCCCGTATGTATATGAATATAATCAAGAGCAACAAATAACTGTATACTTATTAATATTTTTATTATTAATTGATAAAATGTTTTTCATTCTAATATATAGAAGCAGCATGTAAACCTAGTCCATGCGGAGAAAATACAAAATGTGAGGTAATTAATGAAATACCAGTTTGTACTTGCCTTCCTGGTTATAAAGGATCACCTTTATCTAGATGTCGTCATGAATGTGAAAATGACGATGAATGTCCTAATCATCTAGCATGTTCATCCTTATTTAAATGTGAAAGTCCATGTAAATGCGGTAAAAATGCTAATTGCGATGTTACCAATCATCTTGCCAAATGCACATGTCCGCATGTAAGTTTGTTTATAATAGAAATAATAATTAATTTAGTCATTATCTATGTATTTTATGGTTTTATAGAATTGGTTAGGAAATCCATATCTTTCATGCCATCCAGAATGTACTACTCATTCTGATTGTCCAACTAGCAAACCTGCTTGTCTCTATCAAAAGTGTGTAAATCCTTGTGACGGAGTATGTGGAGTAAATGCTGATTGTAATTTACGTGATATTACCCCTGTATGCAGTTGTCCAAAACACATGACAGGGAATCCTTTTGTGTATTGCAGAAATTTTGAACCAAGTATGTAATAAGTTTCAAAAGCATTATCATTAAAATATTTTCTTTAATATAAGCGTTTAACATGTTATATTTTCAGGAGATCTTTGCGAACCAAATCCTTGTGGTGTAGATGCTGTTTGTACGCCTGGTCATGATAATACAGGTAAAGAAAGACCAGTTTGTACATGTCCTACTGGTTACATTGGTAATGCTCTAAAAGTATGTCAAAGAGGAGAATGCCTTAGCGATAATGAATGTCCCGATAATCGAGCCTGCATAGATTTCACTTGTCAAAATCCATGTACTGGTTATGAGTGTGGACCAAATGCCATTTGCACGCCAAGGCGTCATATTGCTGTTTGTACTTGTCCTGATGGAACACGGGGTGATGCACTTTTTAATTGCAATCCAATTGATAGTAGATCTGCATATTATGCAAAGTCTAATCGGTATCGCTCTTATTGAATCGAACGGAATTTTTATGTGAATATTAATATGCAAAAAAAAAGAAAAATAGAAAAAATGCAGAATAATGACGTAAAACTAAAAGTATATTTTTATTCATAATTTCGATGCTTCTTTTATGCATTTTCACATATAAAAACGTAATATAATAATATCAGATATAATTTTACATTTACTTTTTTCCATATCATAATAAAAAATTTATATATATATTAACTTGAATTCAAATATCGTGCCACAATTCCGCGCATCGTAATGTTACAAATATTTCAGAAATATAAAGTGCCGAACAAAGTATTTTTATTAAAAATTGTATTCACCTTGTACTACAAATAATTATAAAATGGTATAATATATAATAATAAATTTAATAATTGATATTCAATAATAATCGAATAAATATTAGTATGAAAAAAAAAAATATAAAATATAAAATATAATGATTATTACCTCGTCTATAAATGCACTTACTAGTTTTGTACAGATGGCGGTACTGTCACAATATCGCTCTTTTAACAATAATATAAATTGTTTTCAACAATAACGTAAGTGATATTAATTATTTTCATTATGTTAATTTGCCTTTCTTTTTTTTTTCCTTGTGTGAAAATAACAATATTTTAAATTTCCAATATACATTATAATCAAATTATACATTATAATCAAAAGTAGATAAATAAAATTTTTTCAGATAAATAAAGTGTGTTTCTTCGTTCTTGTGGCACTTTGTTTTATAAATACGTTCCTAAGTTAATTACATACACCTATATATGTTAGAATGTAGTGATAGGTATATCGAACTTTCTTCAATTTCAACGACGTAATAAAGACGTAACGAACGAACCGTGAAATGTAACGTGACATTTTGGCACATTTTATCGTTATACGATAAAAATCCTTTAGAAAATAATTTTGATTATTATAAAGATTTAATTTCTTAACGTGAAGGTGTATTCTTACGGATTAGCCCGTTGGGCTCTTTCGGCCCAAGAGACTGGAGAGATGTCGATTCGGGCCGCAACTTATCGTCTCATACAAAATGGTCGGGTCTTACTACGTACCCTTAGAAATAAAGAAAATTTATGTTCTAACGATTATCCGAAGAATTACCTCAACAAGATACACGTTGTGCAAGTAGGTGAGTCACGAAAACATTTTTTTTTTTATTTTAAACCTGCTCTATCAAGGTCATTAAGATTTTGACAAGAAAATATTTAAATTTTGAACTGTTATGGTCATAATTATATAGTTCTATTAATACTTCATTATAAGTATACCATATATTGTGTATATGTCATGTGCATATCCAACAAGATGTATAGCATCAAAAACAGAAAATAGTATGTAGGAAAGTAATTCTTATGGGTATTATTTTTTTGTAGAATTTAAAATGAATGACTAATACTTACAAACATTTTATTAATAATATTAGTAACATCTTAATCTTTTTTTCTTTTTTTAAAATAAATTTAGGCAAATCCCAGGGCCATCAGCCCCAAGGGAATAGCACTAATGTCTCCACAACAGGTAGACATTTTGGGTTCTTGGGATCCCATGCAAGACGTTTATTTGTTGATAATATCTTAAAAAGAGTCACAAGTAGGCTTGCTGCTGATTTACGAAAACGTGCAGCTAGACGTCTTGTGTTCGGTGATTCTGCTCCATTTTTTGCACTTGTTGGTACATCGTTAGCATCAGGAAGTGGAATATTAACGAAAGATGATGAATTGGAAGGAGTTTGCTGGGAAATTCGTGTATGATAAATTTTATAGACTAAATAAAATATATGTTTATATGTTACTATGGATATTTCTATGTGTTTAGGAAGCAATGTCAAAATTGCAATGGAACTTGCCTCAAAATGATAAAAATTATGATATAACTAAAACCGATGAAGATGGTATAAGTTTGAAAGATTTTGAAATTGGTCCTATCATTGCTAAAGGTTGCTCTGCTGCTGTATATTCAGCAAGATATAAAGAAACTACGCATATTGAAAACGTCATTCAATCAGATACTAATGGCAAGAATAAAGATGTACATTTATTTCCTTTGGCATTAAAAATGATGTTCAATTATGATGCAGAATCAAATGCAACAATAATACTTAGAGCTATGTATCGTGAAACTATTCCTGCCAGGAATCGGTATAACAACGAAGAATTAGCAGAATGGGAACAAAGGATGGCTGAAAATATGTCTGTGTTACCTCCTCATCCTAATATTGTAGTAATGTATTCTGTATTTGCTGATACAGTCCCAGCTTTACCAGGGTCATGGGTAATATATCCTGATGCTTTACCAGCACGAATTAATCCTCATGGATCTGGCAGAAATATGAGCCTTTTTTTGTTGATGAAAAGGTTTGTACTTATTCCAAAAAATAAACCAAATAGAATTCTATATATTGTAAAATTTATTGAGCATAGACAATTATTTCTTTTAGATACGACACTACTTTGAAAGAATATTTATATACACACACTGTGAATATACGCGAATCAATACTATTATTAGCTCAGCTATTGGAAGGAATTGCACACTTAAATGCTCATGGCATAGCACACAGGTACACTGTTATATCTTGTTATAAATGATTCCATACTTCATTATCAGGTATCCAATTGTAATTGAAATTAAGTTCATTTTGCAAGTTATTAAAATTATATCTTTGTCCAAGTAATTTGATATTTCATAAGATATATGAAGCATATTAAGAATGAATCATGATATCATTTGTCATAATTTTTTTTGTTAATATTAATGTCAATATACTATGTATTTTTATTAATCATTTAATCATCTTTATCTATCATTTTTTTTCTATGATACAACAGAGACCTCAAGAGTGATAATATACTACTTGATTTATCAGAGGAGACTGATAATTGCCCTTCTTTGGTAATCACTGATTTTGGCTGTTGTTTAGCCGATAAAACTTATAGTTTATATATGCCTTATAATACTGACAACATCGACAAAGGTGGCAATATAGCACTAATGGCACCAGAGGTTATATCAGCAAAACCAGGGCCTTTCACAAGTATAAATTATACTAAAGCAGATCTTTGGACTGCTGGCACTATAGCTTATGAAATTTTTGGTGAAAAGAATCCATTCCTTGAAAGTTCTGATGAAAAGGCTGTACTTAAAAATCATTGTTATAAAGAGCAGCATCTTCCTTCACTTTCAAATGATGTTCCAAATATTATTGTTGCTTTGATAAATAATATGCTTTCGAGAAATTTTTCTAAGGTTCGTGAAATACTAAAGTTTAAAAAATTGTATGTACAGAAAAATATAATGGTATAATATATATTTTATACTCTTTGATTACAGAGACACACTACAGAAATGGCAGCAACAATAATGCAATTGTATTTATGGGCACCTAGTTCATGGTTTAGAACTGAAGGCAAAGTACCTTCTAGTAATGAAGTATGTATTTCTATATTCTTTATCTATATTACGAATTTTATATCTCATTAATATTTAAAAAATTTTGCTTTTACTATAGATCATGGAGTGGCTACTGTGTTTGACAACCAAAGTCCTTTGTGAAGGCCGTAATAGTTCACTGTTATTAAGAAAAACATTAAATGATGAAAATGAACAAAGTTCCTATCGACAATTGTTATCAACACGTTCATCTGGAAGACGCACAATGCCAGAATATCAATTGATTGCCAGTTTTCTCGGTAGAGTTACTCTCTCAAATGTTAGAAATGCTTTACGATGGATACAAAAAAATATTTAATAACTGTATTGTTTTAAAACAAACAATATAAAGTTACTTACTTCTATTATTTATAAAAACACACAATTGTATTACACAAAGAACTCTGTTTTATTTATATGATATAGAACAGTTGTTAATAAGATCGATATTAGTCTTGAAACATCAGTTGTGAAAAATTTTTTAATGTTTTATCTTTACTATTCTGCAAACATATTGTCGACTTTTGTTTTTTTTAAAGTATATTTTTGATACTTCAAAGAAAACAAAAAAAAAGTTAATGTGACGCTATTACATATGTAAAATAAAAAGCAATAATAAAAATAACAAATTTAAAATTTCTCTAGCTTATAAATTATATAATGTTAACATTTATGATCTACTTAAAGCTTTCAAGTAAAATGTTTTTAAATTTTGATTGAACAGTTCACATTAAAGCATTCTTGTATAAAAGATTCTTTAATACTATGTTCTGCAATACTTATCGGCAAGAGTTATTTTTTATTAAAACATACGTGAATATAGCATATTATGCTTAATATATTTCAATATTTTAAAGAAATATTGCTGTAATGTTGAATTTAATGGTTTTTTACATTTATAGATTATGCAAAATTAAAATCTTGTGAATTATAATATAAATCAATTAAATATGTTATTTTTTCTCAGATAATTAATTTAATTTTGATAAAATGTATATATTGGCATCAATTCTGTATAATAATGTAAAATAAAATTTGTAAATATCACAAGTGAAGATATTCTGACTTTATTTTTATTTTATTTTGATTTTCAAATACAATGAATAAGTAATTTATATTTTATATTATTTTATTCTATACAAATAATGTTTCTTCATATTTCAAAATCTTCTATATAAAATTTTTCAATCTAAATCTACTAATAATCGAATTTTAGAGATATTTTTTAGATACTGAAAATTTTTATTAGGCTTGAAAATTTATTTCTATTGAAAAATTTTAATCAGCAAATTATACACAATAATCCATATAATATAAATTTTTACATAATGTTATTATTTTGAAAATTACTGCTTACAATATTTTATTTCTGTTATATATAATACAAAATAAAATATAATATATAAGCTTCATTAGGTTTGCTTTATGCTGTATATAACATAAAGTGACATAAAATTTGCAATACGAACAACCAATAAATATAACTTAATTATACATAATCTATATATTTTATCTAACATTACGTTTTATCTTGATATATAAAAGTAGCATCTAACATCCGTTGTACTACATGAAATTCACAGTGAGTTTCAGGTAAATATCTTGATATTTTGTGGATTAATTCTATGGTATCATTGTTGGAACAGTTTGTAAGAATTAATTCTGACATATCCTATAAAAAAATATATACAAATTATATTAGCAATACTCTTTAACTATTTAATATGTAATATTAATGTGTGAACTTACTAAACTTTCAAGATATTTAATTAGTGTTGTACTTATTCGTGAAACTTCTTCTAATAAATCTGGTGATTTTGAAAGATATGCCATCATTCTTCTTCCAGCTATAGGCAATAAATCTGTAGCTAATTTTTCAGTGTTGTTCACAGCTGCAGCAACCTAATTGAATATGATTACACAATGTAAATGTCTTTTTAATTACCTACTGCTTTAAATATTGGAGGTAGTAATTTACTGTGTTATAATAAAATGTTATTACAGAGAAAGAACAAGAAAATAAACATGTTTAAACTATTTAATTACCTCTTCTGCTAATCTATCAAATCCATTAATATAAAGTTGACAAACTTGATGAATCCTTAATTCATCACTATTTAATTTCCACATAGAACCCAATGTTTGACATCTGCTCATCCAGAGTACAGCTTGCGTAGAACTTAATGTTTTCCCATCTACAGTTTCTTGATGAATGAAATCCATAGAAGCTGTAATTACATGACGTAAAAATTCTAAACGTAAACTATCTTTCCTATCATCATGATTCCAAGTAAACATTATTTTATCTGATATATCTTGAAAAAAGTATGGTTGAGTCTGAAAAATAATAAAAACATAATTATTTATTTTTTATTGATTATTAATGATATTAAAAACAAAATTCTCATGTATATTATTCTTACCACTCCTTCAAATAAATTATTCAGAGGCTTTGATATCTTTAGGTTGAAATATGCCATCATGTATAAAATATTAGTTATCTGCAAATGTAGTATAATTAATTCGTACCATGCTGGTGTTTGTGATAGAGCTGAAAGTGCAAATGGTTGTAGTCCAGATGATTGACCTTCCCATAATTCTTCTGATTTAAGTAATATATTATTACTTGTTTGCAGTATTTCAGCCTATAATATTTACACCATTTAATAAATAAAGATAAAGTTTTTAATCGAAATTACTAATCAATTTTAACCTTATAATATGAAATAGATTGTTATATCTTACTTCACTAAATATATCAAAGAATGTAACACAATGTTGCAAGAATGTAACTAATTGCTTGTCAGAAAGTCCAGTTTCTTGTATAGATAATCTCTCCTTTGGTAGTTTCCCTAGCTTATTCATGATTTTTCCAGCTGCTTCCATCCTCTTTTTTATATGTAATGTCCACAAAAGACAGCAAACACCTGTCAGTATAATTTCTATCATTTCAGTATTCAAATATATATACATATATAGATATATATATACACATACACACATATTTTATATATATATATATATATATATATATATATATATAAAGTTAAAATCTTTATAATATAATGTGAAAATGGTTTTTACCATGCTGCATTTGTTTCATAGGTATATGACGCAAAACAGTTAGAGCTGCTTCAAGACCTTCTAACTCTGAGACATTCTTATTCCAAGCCATAGCAAATTCCCAACATAAATTTGCAAGAAGTACGCTGCTTGTTAAACTATATGGAAAGTGATGTTTCAACAAAGTCAATTTTTCTAGAAATAATAAAAATGTCACTTGAAGATTAAATTATAACATCAAATCTTACTGCTTGCAAAGTATATCTTGCCTAGCACCCACGCTTGTGCTGTTGTGTTTGTAGCTGGCTCTGTTTGATTTTCTACAGATGAAGAAGGTGTATCATCTATTGCATCTTCTTGTAAATTAATACCAGATACTTCTTTCTCAGGTACTACATTTTCTACAAAATGCAATTGTTCAAATTCAATGTCAGCCATATCTACCAATTGTGCAGGATGTACACCTGTTGAACTTAACCATTTTGCAACAATTTCAGAAACGGAACCTAAAATCATAGATGAAAATATATATTCTCTACAATAATATTTATTATATCAGAAAAGTAATTAAATTAGAACCTTTTCCATTAGATAAAATCATTCCCAAGGAAATATTTTGTATTTCAAAAGGTAATTTAAAAAAGTCAGTTGTTTGATCTCTCAAAGGTTGTTGCCTAAAATATTTTATTATAATAGATACTTTTATATAATACTGTTATTTTATGCTTATACTTTATACATATATTTTTTTGTAATTTTTACCTTACAACTGCATTTAAAACCATAACATCTTCAAGGTTTCCTATAAGTAAAGTAAATTGACATGTATCCTTACTAACATTTTCCCATTCACTTATAGAATTATGTACTTCTTCATGTTTAGTTTCTTCATTACTTATTTCCTCTTTTGCTTGTGAATCATTATTACTATCATCAGCATCATTTTTGTTACTATCATAAGTTTCTTCTGTAGTATTATATGTCTTATCTTTATACTTTTCTAATGTTACAGCAACTGCTCTACATGCTAATGCTGCAGTATATGCATGTAGAGGATTTAAAGATTCAGTTAAAATAGTACGTACATCTTTCCACCATAAAGAATTCTCATTACAGTCGACACATATTTCTTCTATACCTATTGAAGTCAAAAAATGTTTATTAAAAAAATCTTTACTTATAGTTTTCGTTTTTCATTGATTGCCTTGGAACTCACTATTTAATGAACAAATAACATGCAATAATCGTGTAAATTGTATTAGTGTTGATTCTAATCTTCTATCACCCTCTTTGTACATCCAATAAATTAATACAAGCTGCATAAAAACATGTGGCTGAATATTACTATTTGCAGCAGCAGTTTTCCATGTTTCAATAGTTTCATGAAAAGACATACACTTTTCAAAAATCAATACAGCTAAAACATACACAGTTATATATGATAAAATATGAAACAAGATAATTTGCATGAATAGGAATAGAAAACTAATTAGTATCTTAATTCAATACTCACAAATTTGGTATTTCTTTTCTAATTTAATGTCTTTCTGTAAAACTGCTAAATTTGATACACCAAAATCAAAACACATCAAGAAGTTAAAAAATTTTCTTTCATTATCATTAAATTTCACTTTACATCCAGATTTAACATTGTCATGTTCTATATTATATATAGTTTTATGTAATGTTAATATTCTATCAACTTCATGTTCAGAAATTAATAATGTTAAAACTAGCATTTCAGTATTTGAATTTTCATGATCAGACGATTCAATTGACTTTACTGTATTTTCTAAATCAGTATTAATAATGAACATATAAAATGTTATTATTTTCTGTAATTGCACAGTTAATTTATATACAATTTTTGCTGCTGATTCCATGATATTCAGATCTAGAATAAAAAAGATAAATTTTTGTGTTTACAATTCAATTGTTTTCTATATTTTCTATATATAATATATTAATGCTAATACATTCTTCATAAAATGCTTTTTCCATATACATTATATATAAAGTACTAGAACAAATTTTAATTTTCTTTGGTAAATTAAAAAATGTTCATACCTGATCCATCAAATGTTTTGGCGAAACAATTTGTAGCAGCTAGTAATGCATCAGGTAAAATATCCTTAGTATTCATTAATAATTCTAGTGTTTGCAATCTGACCTCATTTGTTTTTATAGCTAAGCACACATTGCAAACTTCTGTAATTAATTTTTCTTTATCAAAATCTTCCTCTCTTAGAAAATTTTTCAATTTACGAAGAAGATATATATCACACGCCTTTTTAGCATTTTTACTACTAAGTGCAAAATGAAATGGAACAATTATTTCTTTTAATCCTCCAAGGGGATCCATAAATACACAAGTATGTTGTGCTTCATTCTTGTTTAAGTTTGTAGTTTCATTTATACCTAGCAGGCCATAATTAATGTACAGCAATCTATAATCATATATTATAAATACAGTATTGGTATGAATATTTTTAAGAGCAATAATTAATGCAGGAAATAAATTTAATTGACTTACCGTCCATTTTTACTGGCAGTAAAGGTTGTAATTTTGGGACCTTGCTGAATTCCCCATATATCTATTACACCCTTCTTTGGAGCATAAATAACTAAAAACAATGTGTTCCGAACTTGTGATGTGCGTACACTTTTATTAGAATTCTTATGTATTCCAGAGTATTTGTCTTCTCCAACTTCAATCCATCCACATTGTGCATCACGATATCCTTTCCACATTCTTATTGCGACACCTCTTTTATTGTCTACTAATGTTACTCTACCGATTGCATCTGTTACAGCTGATAACATTTTATTTGGACTACAAACAATGGAATCACCTTCTCTCATTAGATCACTTATGCTGTACCTACAGCTCAATGTCTCAGTAGATTCTTGACTATTATTCTTAGTGATTTCAAGTGATGTAGAAGTTTTTGAATTGCTTCGAAACCAACTATTCATAGAATAAGTTATTGTTTTATACTTTGTATATACAATATTGTAGAATCATTAAATACTTACGGAACAGCAGTTCCAATAGCATTTACTAATTTACTGGCCATTGCAGCAGCAACGTCAGATAAAACAGGAGCATTGCCACCTTCTAATGCATAATGAAAACCAATAAACGGTCTTTTACCAGTAGCCATAACCAAATTATGTTGTGGAGCACTAGATCTATATAATGCATTATATCCACCACATAAGGAAGCAGTCATTAAATGATTAAAACTGCTCACAGATGTTGTACCAATAATTTCAACATCATTTGTGATATCTTGATTTCTGAATTCCCATTTCTTGTATGATAAGGTAGTAGCTGGAGATATATCATTACATTTAGCTTGCACTGCAATTGAAGTAATATTAATAAAAGAAATTTTACAAATATAATGTACATAACTCAATAATATATACCTCTAGCTAAATGATTCCTGCATGCTCGTAAAGTTGAAAATAATGGAAAACCCTGCAGTATACATATGATACTTCTATAAATTATATACAATTCTTCCAATGGTTGCTTACTGATTGAATTCCTATGAACGGAAGATGACTGACATTTTATTCCAATAATTGGTTCATTATGTAGTTGTTGCTCTAATAGTAATGCACCTGTCTTGAGATATAAAAAATAAATTTGAATTAAATTGTATTAACAATAATAACATTATTAACTTACTTCTGTATAAAATCTCAAAAAGCCATTATTGAATCCTACTGCTATACATGTCCAATCAGGATTGTTACCTGCACTTACTTTACCCAGTGATATCAGAGGTAAACATATTATCGAAGTAACCCATTCACTAAACAAATGATTTAATAAATGATTTAATCATTTTTTTTTAAATCAAAAATATGGTTTTTTTTGTTATATTAAATACTTGCTTTTGATTTTCTGCAACTATTCCATTCCACACAATGTGAAATTTATTTTTTAATTCACTTGGTTCCTGCGAGTCCCACTTTGCTAAAAGTATATAATTTGTTTACTTAACAGATACTTTCTTAATTATCCTTTGCTCCTTTGTTATTATACTTACATATTAATATGATCATTTTAGTATTTTGTGCCAGTGCAAGAACATCACCGGCAGATGAAAGAGAGACAAAATAATCTTGTAAAGGTAATTCATGACTTGCAACAAATTCAGCTAAAGAAGACAAGATATTTATTGAATTTTAAAGAAAAACATTCTCCATTGTTTTTATTTCCATAAGAAACGAATAATAAAGGAACTCACGTCTGACAACAGCATCTCCAGAAAGTATTTCTTTGACTTTGTTCACGTCTTTTAAATTGCCAATTGTTTTTATTTGACAAGACATCGGTATTCACTATTATTTATACGTATTACCACGATATGTTAAAAGTCAGATATTTTTGTATGCGGATAAAGGCTATATGGAATGTATAAAAACACAATATTATACATGTACGTTGTAGGGGAAAGTAACGTATGTAGAAAAGTAAAGGATATCAATTATTCTCTTATTATCCATAGGTGCGCTAAAATCGCTACCTTTTATGCAAAATGCACTTATGTTACTATCTTATTTTGTATGATACTTTAAAATATCTATTGATAATATTTCAACATTAATATATATTCGAACATTCATAGTAATGTCACTGAGAAGATAAAAAATAAATGTGAATGTACAAAATCTATGTAAGGTCTTTACTTAGTTAAAAATGAATATATGATATAAACTAGTTCAAATTAGTTTTATTCATGAGGACTAGATGGCAATACTTGTTACTTACTAATAAAATTTTCCTTCATGGATCTTCATATATAGTAATTTTCTTATGATAATATATAGGCATTTGATATTATCTATGACATAACATGTTATTAGAATATTATTATACAACGCAAGTATTGTCAAATTAGTTGGATTTAATTATTCATGTATCAACTATATTAAAATAAAAAGTAAATAGATCATTTGACATGTGGCATAATAAAGTTTGATAATATTTTTTGATATTCAACTGATATCTTTATATAGACGTTGGAATTTTTAAGCTACAATTAATAATATATATTTAATTTGAATTATCATTAGTTTAGTAATTCGAACGATTTATCGATAAAACTTAACTTTATCTGAACATTGTAAGAGGACACTAGTGTTTTATTCTTTTCTTTATTTCCACGTTATACGTCTTATCTATTACAAGATATTAGTTTCGATTCAAGAGAATCGAAATAATTGGAAATAGTATACGATAAATTTCCCGCCAAAATGTTATAGGTTTGTTGGATGCCTATTTATCGTCTGCTTCTTTCGTTCCATTTATATTTTTTAGTATCTGATATTGTTTCTTGTAATAATCGTTTATTCAAGTAATATATTAACAAAGGAATAATGAGCGAAGCACAAGGTAAATCATATTATGGATATATTTATCGATCAAATGTAAAATCTTTGTTAAGGCTACAATGAATTTAAAACAATGGCAATAATAATGTATACTAATGTTTTTATTATTTTATATTTTGTAATTAGAATCCCCTTCAGGTAGAACGAGAAGGCAAAAATCTGGAAAAAGTGCATGTATTTTAGCGTTACAAAAATTGAAACAATTAAAAGGTAGTAAGCACAAGTATGAGATTGACGAATTAGAAAATGTTTATGAAGAGGTCGATGAACAGGAATATAGTAAAACTGTTATAAAACGTCAAAATGATGATTGGATTGTTGATGATGGTAATTAATCTTATAATATATGATATAAGTATATAGAAAAAATTACATTGTTATATTCTAAAAATAGGTGAAAGCGGATACATAGAAGATGGTAGAGAAATCTTTGATGATGACTTAGATGAAAGTAGTATTCAGCATGCGATGAAGCATGGTAATTCAGGACCTAGAAAGAAGAAAAAGAATATTACTAAAAGCAAAAAGAGTATTCAAGATATGATTATGCTAATGCCTTCTAATAAAAAAGTTAATAATACTGTCGAAGATGATATTTTAGGAGACTTAATGAGTGAACTTAAAAAGGAAGATACCAAAAAAGTATCTGATTCAAACAATGGTAGAGCTAAATTTTGTAAAACATATTGTATAAATAATATGTAAGTAATTTATTTTATTTTATATAAGATATAATTAATACCAAAAATAATTTAATATATTATTTTATATAATTTTATATTGTTAATAAATATAAAGTACTATATATGTCTTTGATATTAGGAGTAATCAAGATGTAGAAAGTAAGAAAAAAGTAACAACAAGTGACAATGATATATGTTTAAGTATGGACATAGCTAATGATAGTGATAATGATGAACCAATGTTTGGTACATTAGAAAAAATAGATTCTAAGAAAAAATCAATAAATATCAATAAGACATCAAATAATGATGCACGTCCCCAAAGTACAAGTCAAGAAATTATTAATGATGTCAGTGATGAGTCCCAATCATTATCCATAGATAAATGCAGCAGTGTGAAAGAAGTATCAGCTAGTCAAATAATTGAAGATGAAAGTCTAGACATCAGTGAATATGTTGGTGATGTGAGTTTTAATTTTGTTTAATATTCTGTACAAACAAATGCATACAAGTATTTATCTTAATTTAGATTATTAATTCTGATCTAGTTGTTTGAAGTAGATTTTGAAAATTCAAGTTTAAATGAAAATGAACATTTGAAAGGATCAGTACCCACAATTTCGAAACCTGAAAATCATACTAAGACTAAATCTCTAACACTCTGCAAAGATTCTGATATACTAGAGGAAAATTCTGAAATTTTTAATCAAATATGGAATGATGATTTTGGGATGCAAGCAACAAATGTTGAAGTTTCTGCAGAGAATGCAGATGTGTCTATACCATTTATAAAAAATTCAGCTGGTGAACAAATTTTTCGTTTTTACTGGTGGGATGCATATGAAGATTCTTTTAAGCAACCAGGCATTGTATACTTATTTGGAAAAGTTTATGTTCCATCTACTAAAACATACTGTTCTTGCTGTCTTACAGTAAAAAATATTCCAAGAAGAATTTATCTTTTACCTAGAGAATTTGTAAGTAAATATTTTCTTACTTTCTTTGAGAAATATTAGAAATAGAAAGTATTTTAATCATGAATCACAATTATTATAGAATTAAAAAATAAATTTTAGATAATTTTAGGTAAATTTTTATAAATTTTAGATAAAAAATTCTTCTGATTCAGAACCAAGACAAACTAGCATACATGATGTATATAAAGAATTCAATGAATTTGCTAATAAATCAGGGATCAAAGAATTCAGATCTAGTCAAGTTTCTAAATATTATGCTTTCGAACAAGAAGATACACCTAAATTTTCTGACTACTTAGAAGTTAGATATTCTACAAATTATCCACTTATAGATTCAGGGTATTCAGGACCTGCTATAGAAAAAATTTTTGGAACTACAGTAAAAAGTTTAGAACTTTTACTTATAGAAAGAAATATCAAGGGTCCTTGCTGGTTAGATGTCAAATGTGCAATTCCTACAGGAATACAAACAAGTTGGTGTAAATTAAATGTATGTTTTAGTACGAATTATTTCTTTAGCAACGATTTTTTTTTATTAATTTAATCTTGTAAATATTTAATTAACAGATAACATGCATGAAAATGGAAAATATTTCTGTTAGTTCAGAATCTCAAAATTTAGCAATACCTCCAATGGTAATAGCAACGTTAAACGTACGTGTATCTGCACATGCAAAATCACAACAAAATGAAGTTGTAATGGTTGGAATTCTTCTTCATCATAAATATAATATTGACAAAGAACGGCCTAAACCACCACATTTATTCAAGCAAAGTTTTTGCAGTATGTTGTGTGCTTAATATGTTATTTAAGTATACTTAAATAACATAGCTAATATAGTCTTCTTAATTTGTTTAAATAGTTATAACTAAGCCACGAGATATTCCATGGCCAAGACAAGCACAAGGAGTATTGTCAAAAATCAAATATACTACAATAATAAGATGTGAAAATGAACATGATTTACTTGAAGAATTGCTTAAGATAATAGAAAATGTAGATCCAGATTTATTTATTGGTTATGATTGTGGATTCCAATTCGATGTTTTGTTACATAGGATTTTTAATCTTAGGGTATCCAACTGGAGTAGAATTGGGAAATTAAAACGTAGTGTACATCCTATTATTAAAGTAGGTATCATATTATTTATATTAAAAAAAAAAAGAAAAAAAAAAACAATTATAAAACTTTAGTTGATAAAATAAATCTTTTCTAGGGAAAAATTAATATAGGTCAAGCAATGGCTGGCCGTCCTCTTTGTGATATACAAATTTCAGCAAAAGAATTAAATTTAAAAGTTAGGAGTTATGATTTGCAATCACTTTGCATAGCAGTAAGTGATTTATATTATTCTTAAATTATTTATTGAATTATTTAAAATTAAATTAAGTGAAGAATAAAGTGTGTACAAATCATATATTGTACTGTTTAGGTTTTAAAACAAAATGAAAATGAGTACAAAGAATTAAAGCCTGGAGAATGCCCTTTATTTTATAATACAGTAGAAAAAATGGAAAATCTTATAAAACGTACTTTGATGGAAGCATCATATATTTTGTCTATAACATTTGAACTTGAAATATTACCACTTGCATTGCAAATTACTTCTATAGCTGGTATATATGAACTTTAATTTTAAATATTAATTATAAGATGTAATATTTATTTATATTACGCGATGTTTTCAGGTAATATTTTATCAAGAACATTATCAGCTGGTCGAGCAGAAAGAAATGAATATCTTTTATTACATGCTTTTCATTTAAAAAATTACATAACGCCAGATAAACAGCAAGGAAAATTAAAAAAAGATATTGAGGGTGGTAAGTTATATGATGATAATGAGTTAATAATTAAATATCGCATAGGTATATTTATGAATATGTTTTAATATATTTCTATATATATATATATAGATAATCCTCGGAGAAAAAAGGCAGCTTATGCAGGTGGTTTAGTATTAACTGCACAAAAAGGCTTTTATGATACATTGATTTTATTAATGGACTTTAATTCTTTATATCCTAGTATAATACAAGAGTACAATTTATGTTTTACCACAGTACCAGGTGCAGCATATGCTGATTATGAGGTAAAAATTATAAGTTTGTAAATTTATATAAAATAATAAATATATAATATATATCTATATATATATGTATAATTTCGTTTAATATAAATTATATATGTAGGATTTAGAAATACCAGATTCGAGTTTAGAACCAGGCGTCATACCTACAGAAATACGTAAACTCGTGGAAAGTAGAGTTGAGATTAAAAAATTAATGAAAGCACCAAATATTTCATCAGAGTTAAAAGTACAATACAATATACGACAAATGGCTTTGAAACTTACAGCGAATTCGATGTATGGATGTTTAGGAGCAACCCATTGCAGATTTTATGCTAAAGGATTAGCTGCTTTAATAACATGTAGGTTTCATAAAAAAGTTTGTTGTTATTATATTAAAATTACAAGATAATTACATCTTTGCAGCAAAGGGTAGAGAAATATTGCAAGATACAAAACGTATGGTGGAAAAATTAAATTACGATGTTATTTATGGAGATACTGACTCTATAATGATAAAAACTAATATTCTTGATTATGATGAGGTTTTTTCTATTGGAAAAAAGGTACAATTGACGTTTTCATTTTAGCTTAGTTTATATTTTTGTAACATATATTTTATATCTTTTATTTAATTATGAATATTTATGAAACAGATCAAACAAGAGGTGAACAAGTTGTATAAAAAAGTAGAATTGGATATTGATGGTGTATTTCGATATTTATTACTTTTGCAAAAGAAGAAATATGCTGCTGTTACTATGACTAAATTACCAAATGGAAAGATACAATTAAATCAAGAACACAAAGGTTTGGATATTGTAAGAAGAGATTGGTGTCAATTAGCTTGTGAAACTGGAAAGTTTGTATATTAAATGCATATTCTTTATTTGTTGTTTTAGTAATTATAGAATTAATAAAGTAAGTATAATTTTGTAGGAGAATTTTGAATCAGCTATTTTCCGAGCAATCGAATGACACTCGAGTGGAAGAAATATTTAGTATTTTACAAACTGTTTCAAAAAGTGTCAGAGAAAATCAAGTACCTTTGTCTTCATTAATTGTTACTAAGCAACTTTCTAAAAATCCTCATGAATATCCTGATAGAAAACAAGCGCATGTTTCAGTTGCATTAAGATTAAATAAAGAAGGTGGTAGAATGTGGAAAGTTGGTGATACTATATCCTATATTATATGCGAGGTTTTTATTCACATTTATTTATTTTGCAAATAATTAAAGATCTATGTTTAATGTTATAATATATCATTTTAGGATGGAACAGATAAGTCTGCTACAGAAAGAGCTTATCATATTGATGAATTTAAGAAAAAGGATAATTTAAAAATCGACATTAATTATTATTTGATGAATCAAATACTCCCAGTTGTATTAAGGATTTGTGAACCAATAGAAGGAATAGACGATGTATTATTGGCGAGAAATTTAGGTACTTGTAATGAAAAGAGATAATATTTTTTAGAATAATATATATATATATATATATTTTTTTTTTTATTATAAATAGGTTTAGAAAATGTTTATAAATCGAAAGCAACAGTTAATGAACAAAACAATCTTAATGCACCAATTTTGATAAATGAAGACAGATTTAAGTATTGCTTTCCTTTAAAATTCAATTGTAAAAATGAAAAATGTAAAGCTGAAGTTACGCTGAATGGTGTTACATCCCTAATTGTGAGTAAAGAAAAAAGTTGATTTACTAGAGAATTAAATTCTAATATAATTATTAAATTATATATTCACAGGCCGAAGGTAATCGTCTATCATTAGGTATGTGTCCTAATCCAGAATGTACAATGCCTCCATGGAAATATCTTAAGGCTATACAAAACGAATTGCAACTCGCTTTGAGATCTCTAATAGATACTTATTATGAAAGTTGGCTGGAATGTGAAAATCCTCTTTGTTCATATAGAACTAAAAAATTACCACTAACTTTTAATGCAAAGTATCCTAAATGTCCTAAATGCATGGATGCTTTTATGCATAGAGTAGTAAGTACACCATTTATTTTTTTCGTTACCGATTTTAAAAGGACAATGTAAATATTAAAAAGCATTTATTTGATTTAGTATTCAGATATGCAACTGTATAATCAAATTTGTTTTTATCATCATATTTTTGACATAAACCAACCTCAATACAAATGTAAGTACTATTAACAATTTTAATTTTTAATTTAATTTTTATGATCTAAAGAGTATTTATTTACATAATATTTTTCACTTATTAGCTCTATTAAGCAACTATTCACGAGAAGTAATATCAGCATATGAAACCTTAAGAGAGACTACTGAAAAATTCTTAAAGTGTAATGCATATTCAGTTATAAATTTAGGTGCAATATTTACATGCAAGCATTCAAAGTATTCTAAACGATCCAATAATTTTATTGAAAATGATGTGTCTTATGAAGAAACACCTAATACAGAAAATCTAATTATAGATGAATCAGATGATGAATTTATAATAAATCTAAGTAACAAAACTTTTTTAATGAATACGGACACTTGAAATAAATGTAATCGATGCATTTTTTTATTATATATATTATATTTTTTATATCTCGGTAATATTTTGTAATAAAATATTAATGTCAAAAACAACTTTTTATCGTATAAGTACTTGTTATTTATTAAAAAAAAGTTGTACAAGTTTATAACCCTTTAAACTAATAAATAAATGTTTCGATAGTGCATAAATAAAACAATTCTACAAGCTTCTTTTACGTACGGCGTATTAACTCAATTTAGTTATCGTCTTACTGTTTCTGCATTTCTAAATCGTTGTGTATTATTATTATGTATATTATTATTATTATTCTTTTAAAATCAAATTGTACAAGCAATTTTTAAATTTTGTTTTCGAAAATGCTTGAAAATCACATTTTATGACAAAAATAAAATTAGTTTGTATGTTTCGCCGCTAGAAGTCTCAATAGTAGTCGAATAGAATTCAAGGTCACGTGATATCGTCGTTCGTCCAAATCTTAAATTTAATTTACAAATAAAAACTAAAAAATAAGAAGCAATTTAAAAAAAACGTTACAAAATCATGTCTTTTTGTAATACAAAGGACATTGCCAAAGAATATAATAATTTTTTGGCAGCTTATCAAGAATTAAAATTTTCAAAACTTAATCAAAATCAACATAAAATACTGGACATTGAACGACGTTGTCTTGCTGTGAAATATTTAACAGCAAAAAGATCGTGAGTTTATTTTCTTCGAGAGTCTTTATTTTCTTATTCTTTAATTTGTCACATTAGTTGAAATATTATCGAATTACAGGGGCTTTGAGGATGTAGCAACATGTTTGCTCGAAAAAGGCCTAGAAGAATATCAACAACAGATAGAAAAGAGCGGGAATTATTGGAATTTAGTTGAAATGAAAATTGCTGAAAGTAATAATGATCCATTACAATGGAAATCAGGATTAAACGATGTAAAAACAGCAGTTGATTTCGTAAAATGTTTGCCATGTCAAGATGAGAATACTTCGTCATGCAAAGAAAGAATTGTTAATGATGGTTATATCCAGGATATTGTTGATATGTGGAAGACACAGGATACAAGAAGGAGAAAATGTAATGTACAAACACGGCCAATGTATGAAACAATTCAGGCAAATGATGATAAAATTTCTCTTATAAATAAGAATTTTCAGAAAAATGAAATAAATGTTGCTTCATCATCTGCACGACATTATGGTGACAAAAACAGTCGTGTAGAAGTAAGTTATAAATTTGTTGTGTGCTAAAATATAGTGTGTTTACAATTAATAAAAATTTAGTAAAATTATGAAATTTTTTTCTTTAGTTTAATAAAGAAGAATTTCAGAACTTAGGAAATCCAGGTTATTCATTTAAAACTGCTAGAGATGAACTAAGTGCTCAACAAAGTTTAAAGAATAGGCCAGCACAGAAGAAGACATTAGGTGGTAAATCTTCTATTAATTCTCGATTTGTGTGTCCGTTTAAACGTGAGAAAGAAAAAGTAATGCATTGCCAAGGTAACACAACAGAAAATGAAAGTAATTCGACAGAAGTAGAAGATGAGAGGTTGAAAAATATTGATCCAAAAATGATAGAGCTAGTTAAAAATGAAATTATGGATTTACGAACAACAGTTTCTTGGGATGATATCGCAGGACTTGAATATGCTAAAAAAATTATTAAAGAAGTAATTGTATTTCCTATGTTAAGACCTGATATTTTTACTGGCTTACGTAGACCACCAAAAGGAATTTTATTATTTGGACCACCTGGTACGGGTAAAACATTGATTGGAAGATGCATTGCAGTACAAAGTAAATCAACATTTTTTTCTATATCAGCAAGCTCTTTAACTTCAAAGTGGATAGGTGAAGGAGAAAAAATGGTTAGAGCATTATTTGCTGTAGCTAGAGTACATCAACCTTCAGTTATTTTCATAGATGAAATAGACTCTTTACTTAGTCAAAGATCAGAGACAGAGCATGAAAGTTCAAGAAGACTTAAAACCGAATTTTTAGTACAACTAGATGGTGCAGCAACTTCTGAAGATGATCGCATTTTAATAATAGGTGCAACAAATAGACCGCAAGAATTAGATGAAGCAGCACGTCGTCGTCTTGTTAAAAGACTCTACATTCCTTTACCAGAGTTGGAAGCACGAAGACAAATTGTAAATAATTTGTTAACATCGGTACCAAATAATATTACAGAGCAAAATATTATTGATATTGCTCGACAAGCAGAAGGTTATTCAGGTGCTGATATGACTAATTTATGTAAGGAAGCTAGTATGGGACCTATTAGAAGTATTCCATTTAGTCAACTAGAAAATATACAAACTGAAGAAATTAGATCGGTAACATTTGATGATTTTAAAGAAGCTCTACAAAATGTACGTCCTAGTGTTTCTCAATTAGATCTTGCAGTCTATGTTGATTGGGACCGCACATATGGTTCTGGTTTCCTACAGAATGATAAGGTATGATAGAAAACTATTAAAAAATTTCATACTAATATATGAAAATAATGATCTGATATTTTACATTCTAATTTATGATTTTGCACAAGTGGATAAAACAAACTACAAGCGCAATAGGGCAACATTGTTTTCCCATTATGCGCTTGTTCTGTCGGTATATAAGCCTATATAAATAATAGACTTTTCACGCGTAACTTAACAATCGAGTTAGTGTATCACAAACATTCTTGCATGTAGCAAAAATAGCAATGAATCTGACAAAAGCAAGAAAAAACCATATGCCAGATTATACTTCTCTGAAAATAAATTAATTGAAGTGTTTGTTAATTGTTCAAACTTTATGTTTTGTTTCTAATTGATTACTCATATAGATAGCTATTTACAGTGCTATATATTCTATTTATTATGACAAATAGAATTTTTCAGTGAGTTTCTCTAAGAAATTATTTTACAATTCTATTATATTTAATTTATTTATTTATTGAAGTATGATAAATGTGTGAAATATAATTAATGTAAAACATAAGTACATTAATGTTTATTAAAAATTAGATCCAAAAGATTTTGGAAATGCATTGAAATATGAAGCCATTTACCCGATAGTACTTTCGTTATATAATTTAGACTTAGATTCAATATATCGTAGTATATTTCAATGCAAATAAAATCGCTCAAATTATCTAAACTGTAAGACTATGCAGTAGATGGTGTATTCAACGTGGAGGAATTAGTACCAGCAGTATCATTGTTATAAGCTTCTTCATGTACAGCAGCAGCTAAATTTTGTGCATCTTCTACAAATACTGGATGTAATTCTGCAATTCTGTAATACAGTTAAATAATTTAATAATAAAAATACTAATATTATGCAATCTAATATATTAATAAAGATTTATTGATAAATGTATAGATGTGTTGATAAAAATTTTATCTTTTAATAGTATCTACATCTATAAAATGACCCATTAGATAAGAATCTTGTAACATAGCAATTGCAACAGAGTTTTCATACAATCCAAAAAATGATGAAATGATATTATCAATAACTTCTGGTCTTTTACTTAAACGCTGAAATACATTATACAAGAGTCTTTACTTTCTTATATATTTAATGAAAAGTATATTATATCATTGATAATTACATGTAAAGCACTTCTAAATGCAAGATTTTCAATAAAAGATTTAAACGTAGAAGCCAATTGTAGGATATTTTTTCTTATGATATATATTTTATTGGTACTGGAGGTTCTACTTCCTTTTTCATTAAAAGATACACCATTGCACTACTTTTAAGTCCACAAGCTTCTAAAGTTCATCTTCCAGGATACATCCACAATATATAAGTTTTGTTTAATAACACGTTATTAAATAATAAATTTTTGAAAGGTATGAATGATAAAGATAGGTTAGAAAAATAAATTCTCTAAAATAAAAATGAATTAATTTTCTTACCAAATGACTCCTTGGATAAATTAACTTTTGCCGCAGTCTTGTATATTAAATTTTCTATTCTATTTTTTAAATTAATGTCGCGTAATTTGATAGTTGTCAAATTTTATGAATTCGATCGTATGTCTAGTATTAATTCTGAACTCATAATGATTTATTTAAATGATTGAATTAATCTTTAAATAATTTAAATGAATAAAACAATATTTTCTGCATGAATTGGCTAATGCTTCGAAATAAAGTAAATAATTCTATACTACACTATTTTTTCTTTATTTGAAATAATACGCATCATTGACTGAATAAGCAAATGCCAGTTCATCAAGTTTTTTCTTTGTGTATGTATTCTATAGATGGCGACTCATTACATACTACAAAAAATTATCTATAAATCTGTTCAAAATAATATGGACTTTAAATGCATTATTATCAATGTGAAAAGAAAATTACGATCTTTACAAAGGAATATAATTGAATATTATTCAATGAAATAATAGGTGGATTTGTATATATTTTTTTCAATGATTTTAATAATTTAAATACATTTTAGTAAAATTATTTTCATATCTACGATTTGTATAAGTGCAAAAAGAAAGAGGGGCCACAATAAATATTTAAAAAATGCAATTTGATATTTGAAATTATTTTATATTTGTTAGGTTGGATTGTTCTCATTGGATTGTACACATGTAAATACATGTGTGTGTATATATTCGATCGAGCCTGATATGTGTTTGCGAATGAAATTGTTCGTTATAGATTAGAACTTAATTCCAAGATTTATATTTGTAAGTTTCCACTCTGATTTTTATATAAATTCTAACACAGTCATAATCAGCAAGAGCGCAACAAATAATGTCGACGATGGAAGGTTCGCTTAGTAAATGGACAAATGTTGTTAATGGATGGCAATATCGGTGGTTTGTTTTAGATGACAATGCTGGCTTATTATCATATTATACTGTGAGTATCGTTGAAAATTTACATAAAATCTATGAAATATATTAGTATTCTTTACAGGTTACTCTTTTCGTCACAAATTCGCGGCTTTTATAATTAATTTAATTAAGATTTTATTAAATTGATTTATTTTGCATATCACATAAATCGAAAAATTTAAGAAAATCAAAATTTGTATAATTAAGAATAATAATTTATTTTTACGTTAGAAATGTATTTTTAATAAATAATTAATATGATTCTTAGTTTTTAATAAATATAAATGCCATTCAATAATTCTTAGTTCTATCTAAATAAGAAGCATTGACAAGACTAAAATATAAACATATTTTATTTTTTTAGAGTAAAGAGAAAATGATGCGTGGTGCTCGTAGAGGATGTGTACGATTAAGAGGTGCAATTATAGGTATTGATGATGAAGATGATAGTACATTTACAATAACTACATCATCATACAAAGATGATCCAAAAACTTTTCATTTCCAAACGCGCAATGGTGAGGAACGTGAACGTTGGGTCCGTGCTCTAGAAGATACAATACTGCGTCACTCGCATGCGGTATGACTACAAACACATCATTTTATTTTTTTTTTTATAATATATTATTTCATACAGATATGTAGAAAAATTATGGAATTTATGGAATTTAGCGATGGGATCCAAAAAAATCACCACCCAAACAAGATTTCAATCGTAAAGTGGCAGAAGCAGATGCTTATCTCCAACTGTTAATTGATCAAATAAAATTAATTGAAACAAAACAGGAAAGTATAGAAACAGAAAGTGAAGAAAAGCAAGAAAGTTATGCAGCAGTTTTGACACAAGCAAATGCAATGCTGAATTCTGTTAAGCATACCATTGTTCAATTACAAATTGCAAAGGTATTATAGATATTATATACTTCATTCTTTTGAATCAAACTTTTTATTCTCTTGTGAATGATTCTAGAACACAGCTATACCTGTTAATGGTATATATAGAGGACCTTCTACTGATACAATGAATGCTACACCACCTATAAATCATGGTATTTATGTGATTATTTTTATATAAATCTATTGTGGTTTTTCGAATATTGATTTATGAAATATTTATAGTTGCAGTTACAGAACCAGAATCAACAGTACAAACTGGTATTGAATTGGGTTCAGAATGTACAGAATCAAGAATACCTAATTTATCTAATGGTTGATATTCTAATTTATTTACAATAAAAAATATTAATTTATTAGATTTATAGAAATTATTAAATGTACTTTATTATGTTTTAGTTGTAGATAACAGAGATCTCCCAGTACCTCAGTTTTCATATTCCTCGTCGGATGAAGATGAAGATTATTATGATGCTGCTGATGAATTGTCACCTCCCCTGACAGCACAAAATCATATCACACTGTAAGTATATTTATTTCATATTTTTACCCAAGATAGGTGATAAATTAACGAATATTAACAAATATTAACATTATATTAACAAATTAATATGAGGATATGTATATACATTATTTAATATTATATAATGCATTAACACACTGTGTAGTAGACGACGTGAAAGTGATCGTTTTCAATCAATTGGAGAAATTGCTGGAGATATGCGTAAACAATCTCCATTACCACCTGTGAAGGGAGATGGTTCTGTAGACTATGATGGTAAGTACCTATTAATTATTATTTATCTCCCTACAATATAATAAAAAGAAATAAAACGGTATTTAGAATAGGTGTAAAGCACTTTAATCGTATGACAAAATAAGTTATAAATGTTTTTTTTTTCATTTGTTGTATGTATATATTTTATATATATATATATATATATATATATATATATATACAATTTATATTTTTTTATGTATATTTTTATTAAAATATTTTATTATTAATTTTTCTTATATATCGTAGAAATTAAAGAAGTAGGATAGTAAAGATTTCTTTTTTCCAAAACTCATCAAATTTGTAATGAATATGCTGTCCTCTAGAATGTGTTTTAAATGTCGGTAACACAGATTTATCGAAATTGACTTTACCGATCGTTGTGATTATTGATTAGATAGTATGTCACATAATATGTGAAGCACTGTGTTGTGTGGATAGTCAATTTTCTTTGAGAAATTTAATAATTAATTTTAGAAAGAACAATTGAATCTATATTGGAATATTACAAAACATGATAACGAACTATCATACAGAGTTATATGAAAGTTTTGTTGATGTTTGTTCAATATATGATCAAATTATTGTACAACAAAGTATTTTGCATCAACCATAGCTGATTTTGACAGAAGTGAGAGTTTTTAGGAATGGATACTAGTTGGTATATTCTACAAAAACAATATGTTGAACATAGATATAAATAGTAAGTTATGCATTTATCTTTCAAAATGCAAGGTTAAGTTGATAATAAATATTAAAAAATACAAATCTGATCGTTGACTTATTTTCAAAATAATAAGAAAATATCTATTAATGTATAAATATTACAATCGTGTTATTATTTTTTTTTTTTATGATAAAATGTGTGTATCTACAGCCTTGTACGAGGAAGAGAGCGACACAGAAAGTTAGTATCTTCAAATTTTAAAACTTATACTTAATAGCTAACACTTTTTTAAATTTAAATTATTATCTTTCATTTTAGTGGATTCCATGGAAAGTCATGGATCAGTTGTGACACATCTTCTGTCACAAGTAAAAATTGGTATGGATTTAACAAAAGTTGCATTACCTACCTTTATTTTGGAACGTAGATCGCTTCTTGAAATGTATGCAGATTATTTTACTCATCCTGATCAATTTGTAAGGTAAATATGATTTGTTTGAAAAATAATATTATAAAAATATTTAGAAAATAAAGTAATATTAATGTATACACATATAAATTATAGCATTGCAGATATGCCTACACCTAGAGAAAGAATGGTACAAGTAGTACGCTGGTATTTATGCAGTTTTCATGCTGGCCGTAGATCTGGTGTAGCTAAGAAACCATACAATCCTATATTAGGTGAAATTTTCCGATGTCATTGGAATCTTGTTAATGAAAATTGTACAGATGATGTAAATATTGATACAAAAAATGTAATAGAGGGACCGGTTCCATGGTGTAAAGAAAATCAACTATCATTCATCGCTGAACAAGTCTCTCATCATCCTCCAGGTATATACATTGTATAGTTTATAAATAATTTATAGTTATACTCCTATTTTTTTTTTTGTTTTTTTTTGTTTCTTTTTTGTTTTTTTTTTTTTTTTTTTTTTTTTTTGTTTAAAAATATTTACATGTATATGTTGTAGTGAGTGCTTTTTATGCAGAACATTATGCAAAAAAAATAAGTTTTTCTGCTCATGTTTGGACAAAAAGCAAATTTTTGGGACTCAGTATAGGAGTGCATAATATTGGAAAGGGTTGGGTAAATGTACTAGAACATGGTGAAGAATATGTTTTAACTTTTCCGAATGGTTATGGCAGATCAATTCTTACTGTTCCCTGGATAGAATTAGGAGGAACAGCCACTATAAGTTGTGCACAAACTGGATATCATGCAACAGTAGAATTTTTAACAAAACCTTTTTATGGTGGGAAACGTAATAGAGTTACTTGTCATGTTACTCAACCAGCAGATAAAAAACCATTTCTTGTTATAAATGGAGAATGGAATGGTGCTATGGAAGCAAAATGGGTCGATGGAGTAAATATAAAATATTTTATGTGCTTTTTTGTATAATCATGTATATATTTATTATAATTATGTTGTTTTTATTGTTTTAGCGAGTTGAAACATTTGATGTAAGAGAACTTCCAATAGAAAAAAAGTTAGTTAAACCAATATGCGAGCAAGAAGAATATGAATCACGAAAAGTGTGGCGAGAAGTAACAATGGGTTTACGTATTAATGATATGGATAAGGCCACAGCTGCAAAATACGCAATTGAACAAAAACAACGAGATGAAGCCCGTCTACGCAAAGAGAATAATGAAACATGGCAGACAAAAGTAAATATAATACTCCTATATTGTGAAGAACTGTTATTTACTTTGTGATACCATTTATAAAATGTACACTTTTTTATTTTATAGCTGTTTAAAGAGATCAAAGACAATGGTTGGGCTTATACTGCACCACTATCTGAAAGATTGCATGTTTTTCACAATGAAACAAGTGCAACGTAGATGCACATGATGCTTAATTACAAAATGAAAATGTAAGTATTGCAGTATAATATGATGTTTGTGGCCTAATTCTTTAAAGAAAACTACAATTAATAAAATCTTATTTAGTGACATTAATGTCCAAAATATTATATACTTATGTTATCCAGAATTTATATAATTAGAACAAATAATTAAGACTTACTTTATTTTAATTGATTATATAATTTTGGTATATAAGCTTTTATTATACAAACAAAATAGAGGATGCAAGAAATGAAATTATTTATATTAATTGTAATTAATTAGTCTTAAAGATTTATTTTTATAGAACTATCAGTGATAGATGCATACAATACATCTCAATGCTTATACTGTATAATGTACGTAATTAAAGAAGAATGTAAGAGTAATTATAATATATAGTCTATAAATTATTTATGTATAAGATTTCATTTATAACTCAAGTTACATATGTATAATTTTAAACATTCTAAAATAATTGATAAAATAATATATCTTGCTGTTTTGAAAATTCATTAAAATTGAAATAATTCACATTAAAACAATTAATCAAAGATTATTAAATTTCCAAAAGTATTATAAATGATTATCTTTAATGCATATGATTCTTAAAATCTGCATGTTTATTATATTTTATATCATTGTCTATTAATAGTACAACAGCAGTTGTAGAGTAATATTAATACAATGAATACTTATGAAAGATCATGTGATTAATTATTTTCGTAAAAATTTATATAAAACATTGTTTTCATGAAAGTTTTTAAGTATAAACTATATAATTCACAAGCTTTTCTATAACTTATATATATATGTTGGTTGCATCAAATACATAAAAAATGTTAACAATAAGAAAAAGTAGCAATTCAAAATGTATGTTTCTCTTTTATGATATGGAGATAGTTTTATTAGCATTTTCAACATTAATTTTCTTGATGTTTGTAAAATTATACATATACATATGTAAATCGATAAAAGTTAATGAGAGAAAATGACAATTACGTACATACACTTTAATTATACGTATACATTAATATTATACATACTTTTTTTTTATCTTTCTATATTTTCTTGCATCAAATTTAATTTGGCAAATAATAGGCACTTTAAAAAGTAATAAAAATTATAAAAGTATGTAATTTATGTTTAATTTTTTAGAGCTGCTATATCTAAAGCAGTGGTAATACTTTTAAATAAAATTGGAATATAGTGCCAGAATATAGGAAATTAATACTGTACAATACAGCCTAGTAGCATAGTAGTGGAAATAAGTTAAGAAAACTGTAAATCGATGATTCAATAAAATGTTATTAATTTGTTCAAAAAAAAAAAAGAAAAAAAAATATATATATATATATATATATATATATATATATATATGTATATATGTGTTGTATGTACTATATCATGCATAACATGATACATGAAATTTAAAAAAATAAGTCATTTGATAAATGATATATTTTCTCATATACATTTTTTTTTTTTTTTTTTTTTTTTTTTTTTTTTTTTTTTTTTTTTTTTTTTTTTTTTAACAGACAAAACAGGTAATTACTTTATTCTATATTTATATAACCAATATAATAATCCTCAATGGTTTTATAATGTTTTGGAAATCGTTTTGTTGATAATAATAAATAATTAAATGCAGCTTCAATCATAGATAAACTTACTTCATAATTCTTTGCATTAATAGAATCTTCAGGTAAAATCATTTTGTCTGTTCCATATTTGTATAATACTTTAGTAACAAAAGCTTCTTTTAGATTAATCTTGCCATCGTTACATTTTATATTTCCTTCTGTAAGTATACCTAACCTTATATCCATTGGTTTAATTACTATATAATGCGATTGTTTATCTAATAAACATTCTAGAATAATTTCACCAAATGTATTATTATTAATGAAATTTTTAATAATTGTTATAAAATCATGAAGAGGATTAGATACTTCTTCGATAATTATTTCATCAGTCTCCAATTTATAATTAATGCAACAATCCCAAATCTTAAATGAACTATCTTTATTCTGAATTCCTACATTTGACAAACATCTGTTACATAAAATATCTTTTTTATTTTTTCTGTAATTGTAAAAGACATTACTATTTATTATTGAAAAGAATGGACCATAAAAAAGATCTAATTCATTTGGATGTAATAATGATATGAAATCTATGTCTTTTTTACTGCAGAACCATTCAGATGGATCAAAGTCGACACTAGGAAGTGGCAAAACTCTTTGAAAATAAAGCTTGTTACAAAATACATTCTTACAACATGTACATAATATCGTACATTTGGAATTTTTAATTATTTTTTTCTTACTTTCTAACGTATTAAATTGTGTTTTTGTATCTGTAATAAATTCTCTTTGAAATGATCCAAATTCTGAATCTGATGGCTGTGTATGTAAACGAAAACACACCCATCTATCTATTACACTCAAGGAAGATAACGATGTTGGTACAATTTTTATATTTGGTAATGTGATATATGTTACATTTTCTCCTATTGACAACATAATACTTGCTTCCAAGAGTTTAATTTGTACTTTATCTAAGGTTATGGATTTTTGCATAAATAGAAAAACTGTACAAGATCGAAGACGAGGTCTTAATTCTATTGTAATCAATTCCATATTTTATAAAATTACTGTCCTCTTAATTTTGATACACTTCCTTCGTTTCATGGACTTCTTCACTACAATGTTAAAAAGAGAAATAATATTTTTACTTTGTAAAATCCTCCATGCACGAAACATACTGTATACAACTTAGACATACTACTTACATGATTCTCCACGTGTATGTTTACACTTTTTAATTTAGTTTCGATTACGATGATCTTCAGTTTTCTTTATTTATAAGGCTTTTATAATTTGTAAATATATTCAAATAATAGAATTTTTTATTGTATAATAACCTTTCCATTTAATCTTACTTCGAAAATCATCAAACTTAAGCTTAATCAGAAAAATATTCACCAATCAGTGAACTTCTTCTGTCCGCCATTTTATGAGAGAATTATTTGAAAATTGTTAAAGATGTTTAATGGAAAGATGTCTTGTTATACTTATATCTGCATTTCTATTGGTTATTTAGATTAAGAAATGTGTCGACCAAAACGAATCATTGTAATGCCTATGAGAGATAATTTTGAATATTAACATTATGGAGTTTGTAGCGCGACCGTTATGAATAGTGTATTGTTGAAAGATGCAGTGAAGTTATAAATGACGAATTGCAATCGTTTGATCGTTTCATTTTAATTATAATTTTATACAATTAAATCGTTATTTTCTTATATAAATGATATGTTCATTATGTAATTATATCAATCCGGCAAAAGATTACTATTTATTTATTTGAATGTAGTGATATAAATCGCATTGTTATTTATGATAAAAATTAACTTTTTGTTAAGTGATCATATTACGGTATGAACAGTGCATATGGATATCTGTAAGAAAAAGAAAAAAATATTCAAATGGGGAAGACATTTGGTTTTGTCATAACAATTATTTAAAACAAGTATTTAAAATATAGTAAGTAAAGAAATTATATATATATATATGTATATATATATATAGATATATATTTTTGATCAATTGAATTAGAAACATTTTGTTAGATATTATAAATAGCTAGAGTAGATGATAATGATATTGTTTATAAGTACTATCTATAGAATACAAAGATGTTAGCGTCCAATGATAAGACAGATGAAAAATTTAAGTCACCTTCTAATTCACAAAATGGAAATGAAAAGAGGATACATAGAAGCAAGTTTCAAACATTTGATAAAGAGACTAGTAAATTAAAACAGGAATTAGTAAATTTAAAAAATGAAGATTTGGTAGAAACAAAAAGAAATTTAGGTAATTTTTGATAGTATGTGTGGTTCAAATCTATCTGAAAGCATTTTAATTTTTTTGCTTTATGTACTTTAATTATATGTATGTATATATTTATATATATGTGTATATCTATGCATATTTATATAATAGGAGATCAAATGGATTTTGAAAAATCTTCTAAATTGGAAACTAAGCATTTATCTAAACACAGTTCGGAAGGACCTTTTTTTGAATTTAAATATTCTAAGCATCCATTATTGCAGTCAGATAAATATTCAAAGGAAAAAATGGAATTAGAAATGCAATTAGATTATAAAAAAAAGGAGATACAAGAAAAACAAAAGAAGATTCTTGAACTGCAAGATAAAGTTCGAGAAATTGTCCAGTTAGAACATCAATTGGAAGAAAAAGTAAAACGATTGGAAGCTTCTAATAAAGAAAGGGATAAACTAGAACGAGAATTAATTACAACAAGATCAGAATTAGCAGCAGTAAAGAGGACATTAGGTACATAATTCATGAATTAGTCATAGATAGAATAATGGCAACATTGTGACTTTTACAAAGTTGCCATAATACTTTGAATACAAGAGAAGATTATATACTTATCTTTGCATCATATTCATATAATTATATTTGTAAAATATAATTATAAATATTATTTATTATTATTGTTATTTATTATTATTATGTTTATTATTATTACTGTTATTTGTGATATAAATAATCATAAAACATTTTTGAAAATATAGTGATACAGTAGATGTATTATCTTTTATTGTGTTCTGCATAATTTATCTTAATGAATTCTTTAGAATTGGAACGTCAAGAAAGGAGAGATTTAGAGAATAAAGCTCTTGCTCTTATAAAAGATGCTAAGCGTAAATGGGAAAATGCAGAAAAAGAAAAAATTGTGCAACTTAACAAACACATTGAAACCCAAACTACACGCATTACAGAATTATGTACAAGTAATAATGAAATGAGTTCAAGATTACAGAGAGCAGAATGTGAACTTGAAACTGCAAATGCTGAATTACATAAACTTAGATTATTTCAGGTTAGTTATATATATTGTAGAATTAGTTATAATAAGCTAAATTAATTTAAAAATATTTTTTAAAATGTTTATTGTGTTTTATGCACATATGATTGAAAAAAAGTATAATATAATATAATTTTTATAACAGACACAATACAAGGAATCTTTAGCTAAAACCCGAGAGCTTAATCGACAAAGCGTTCAAGGTGTTGAAACAAAATTAGAAGAAATAGCAAATCGTTCGCATAACCAAATATCTGAATTACGTGCAAAATTAGATTTTGAAATAGCCAAAAATACGGAATTAGAAGTAAAATTAAGAAATGAACAAGATTCTAATCATTGTCGTCAGTCAAGGCTCCATGTTGCTTTGGAACTAGCTCAAAATGAACTTAAAGATTGTCAAGAGCAATTACGTGCGGTACAAGTTACAATACCTGTAAGAGATACAGAAATAGAAACTTTACGGAAACAGTTGCAAGAGAGAACCAAACAATTGGAAAATGCACAGATATCAGAACAAACATTTGCTAATATGCGAGAACAACTTGAAAGATTGAAGGGAGAAAATGAACAACTTAAAAAACAACTGGAAGTGAGAATTTACTTAAATTATAATATATTAATTAAATAATCATGTCTTCTTTTATTTCATATGTGTGAATTACATGAATTGTTTACACCTGTTATTTTTTTAGGCAACTAAATCTGATTTAAATGATACTATAATGAATTTGGAACAGAATGAAACTCTTGCTTTAAACTTAGAGCAAGCTACGCAAGATAAAGTTGCTTTGCAGAAAAGACTACAAGATTCTTTGGATAAAGAAGGTATGGTTTAATTATTTTTAAAACAAAAGAATCTACATTATTCATTTTATTTTTTGTTTTACTTCAGAGGAACATTTACGTAAAGTTGGCAATTTGGAAGAACTATTGAAACGCTTGGAGCAGAGTGTTACTAAATTGGAAGCCGAAAATGCTAGCCTTAAAAAATCTGGATTTATGGAATCAGGCACCAATGTAATTTCTTCAGAAAACTTGCTTGAAAAGAATACACATTTACAAGAACAAGTACAAAAGTTTGAACAGCAACTCGACGCCTTAAGAGAAAATGTTTCTGCTGAACGACAAACAGCAAGGCAGGCTCAAATGAATTTATGGAAAAAAGAAAAAGAATTGTCAGATTGTAATTTGGATAAACGAATTGCATTAAGAGAAGTAAAAACGGCTGAAGGAAAAATAAAAACATTGCAGGAAGAAAAGCAGAAGTTATTAGATAGAATAAATAATAAGACAAAAGAAGATGAAGAGAAGTCAAAAAAATTATTGAAAGAATTGGATAGCGCAAAAATATCTTTAACAGAGATTACAAAAGAAGCATCTAGAAATAAACAGCAAGCAGATTCAGCGCAAAGGGTAAAGCTATAAATTTTTTAGATCACATGTATACGCGCACGCGCGCACTCGCGATCGTATACACATAAATATACGTGTGTGTGGGTGCATTTATTTATTTATTTATTCATTCATTTTTTCAAATTTTGATCTTATTATTATTTGCAATTGCAGGCATTAACGCAAACTAATCGTGAGATAGAAGAACTTCAGTCTACGAGTGCAGCATTACGGAGGGAAGTAGATGCAACGCGTAAACAAATGCGAGTATATCAAGATCGTATAGATAGCCTGAATGCAGAAAATAAGCGCTTATCACAATCTAGTATGAAACATAATGAAGATAAAATAGAGTTAGAAGTGAAAATAGAAAAATTAGAACAGGAAATTAATGGTTATGAACTTAATATCGAACTTCTGAAGGAAACTTGTACTGTGCTTGAGGAACAACTAACGGATTATGAAAGATTAACGAGTGATCATGAAACTCGAGAAAATATGTTAATCCAAGATAAAATGAAATTACAAAAGGATTTAGAAACTGCGGAAATAAAATTACGTGAAATACAGACAGCACATAATGAAGAGAAAAATTTAAAGCTGACTGCTGAACGCAATGTTCAAACATTAGAAACAGAAATAAATGATATAGAGAGCGAAAGGAATAGTTTAATTGCTCAAAGAGATCAATATAAAAAATTGGTACAAGAATTAACTGAACAGGTTGAATCTTTAAGTATGAAATGTGGTGATTTAGAGTGTGACTTTTCAGAAATGCAACGTGCATTAGAAACTGCAAAAGCAGAAGCAATAATTGTTAAGGAAGAAAGTAGTCAACATTTAACAAGTTTACATGAATTAAAAGAAGTGAATTATTCGCTGATGGCCGATTTACAAAATAGCATAGATCAAGGACAAGATCTTAGACGCAGAATCACAGAATTGGAAAATGTCTTAGCTGAAATGAGGCAATTCTATCAAGAGAGAGAAGTTAAAGCAGAGAGTACTCGGCAACAACAAGCGAAATTAATCGATTATTTGCAATTAAAATTAGAAGAATGTGGTAAGAAAAAGAAAACTATGTGCGACAAAATTCTTGGTACCAAACAAAAAGAGAATATTCCTCCTACCAGTACAAGTATGCCTATTGGATATCGCGAATTAGAAAATCAACTTACCAAAGAACGAGCGAAGGTGAAGTCATTAACGGATCAGTTATTAGCGTATAAGGCTATGCATATATCTGCATCAGCGCCTTCTTCGCCATCTTCTCCAGATATAAAAAGGCCTATGGTACATGTTATGGAAACAACGAACGACATTTTAACCAAACGTTTGTCACCACAGAGAATGGGCCATAATATTCCACATAGATTTAACGTTGCATTACCGATGCGTGCTGGAAAATGCACTGCGTGCTCTGATTCTATTCAATTTGGAAAACGTGCAGCTATTTGTAGCGAATGTCAAATAATGACACATTTGAAATGTTCATTATCCGTTCCTGCAACATGCGGTCTTCCTGGAGATTTCACTAAACAATTTAGTAAAACTTTAAAGAATAGTGAAGACAGTCTATCATCTTTGGGCGGTAGCATTCAAACATTATCTATAGATCAACCAGATAAACCTGATATGGTAGATACTTCAGTAAGTATTAAAATTTATTAAATAATTTAATATAAACAAATAGATATAGATTTATCCAATTTATATTATATGTTTTATAGAGTTCTCACAATGTTCAGAATAATAATAATGATATTTCAATGGAAGGCTGGGTAAAAATGCCGGCACGATCAAAATCCTGCTGGGAAAGAAATTACTTGAGATTAGAAGAATCTCGTTTATGTATATATGACCATCAACCTTCGTCTGGAATGGCACCGATGCATAGTTTAAATCTAAATGAAAAAAATGGTTTTAATATTCTGGAGAATATACAGCAAGCTGAAGTAATTGAAACTGCAAAGTCTGATCTACCATTTATCTTTAGAATAGAATCCAATTCTTTAACAACTTGTTGGCCTACATCTAGGCTTGATATTATGGCTTTAAGTCAGACTGATAAAAAGAATTGGGTGAAAGCTTTAAAAATTATTACTAGTCAATGTTTATCTGTTAAAACAATAAAAAATGAAAAGTATCAAACAATACTTAGATTAGAAAAACATCAGGTATTATTTTTTTTATACTTATTAAATTTATCCTGAATCCATGTTTCACACAAGTTTCATATATATTTTCAGTTGGACATAAATTGTGTAGTAGATTTGGTGGGAGAAAATGTTCTTTTGTTAGGCGCAGAAGAAGGATTATTTTCATATTGTGGTACAAAATCGAGAATACTTACAACAATTCGTGGTGTAAAAAAAGTGCATCAACTATCCTTACATCCTCATTTAGACATAGCTATAATGATAGCTGGTGAAAATAGACAATTGGTCTATTGTTCTTTGAGACAATTAAGGAGTAATTCGCTTGCAGCCGAGTGCTCTAGACCAGCGATAAATACGAAAGCTGTTTTGACGGGTTCTGAAAGTTGTCATTTCTATCAACTACAAGACTTATTCCTTTGTGCTGCATTTGCATCATACGTAATGTATGTATTACAAATATTATATTTAATTTTTAAGCTTCGTTCTGTGAATCGTATATGATAAATTTTATTATTATTATTATCATTATTATTATTGTTATTATTATTCGATTTTATTAATACATAGATTATTTAAATGGATTGTCGAAGAAAATCGTGAAGGTTTCATTAGAATTCGTGAGTTCGAAACACCTAAACCTTGCAGCTGTGCTATATTTACCAAACATCGTCTTATTGTTGGATGTAATAAATTCTTTCAAATCGATCTCAATAATTATTATGTCGAAGGTAAGGCATAGAGAAATATTGACGAAAATACATTTTATACTTATCATATAATTAAAAACGATTATGCAGATTTCCCAGAACAAGATGACAGTTCAGTTAAAGAAGCATTATCTGGTGTTGCAAAACTTGGAATTTTTCCAGTTTGTGTATTAAATGTATCGTATAAGCCTTCGATGATAGAACTTTTGCTTTGTTACAATGAATTTGGCGTGTTTGTTGATGAAAATGGTCACAGAACACGAAATATTGATCCAACATGGAATCATTTACCATTTGCTTTTGGTAATAAAATATATATATTTTTGATATTGTTATTTATTGTGATATACTCATAGAAATTATAACGTGTTTCATTTTTTCAGCCTATCGAAAACCATATCTATTTATCATACATTTTTCATCAATTGAAATAGTAAAATTAGATGCAGAGGCCTATACATTATCGTCTAAAAGTCCTGAAAGAACTCTAGTTGAACTTTCAAGTATACGATATTTAGGTGTAACTAATTCGAAAGGAATTTATGTTGCATCTGTTAATTCTTTCCTTCAGTTATTGAAAATAGAAGGTTCTTTCAATATACCTGATCTAAATGGCAGTATTACAAGTTTAGATACATTGTATGTAATTATAATATTTTTATAAGTAGTTCGTTTTTTATTTTATAACATGATTTGCTTATTTTATTTCTTTTAGGATACAAGACGATGAAAGTACTTCAGAATTCAGTTTTACTTCAAGCCTTATGGAAGCTTTGGATGGTCAAGGGAAGAAAGTGCACTTTGCTGATGTGTCTAAGCATTAAAATTTCGTTTTTTAACTTTTATTGAATAATTACTTATTATTTTGACATACATTCATCGTACATATATATCTTAAGTCTGGATAGCATACAACATATTTACTTACATTGTATATTCATCATTAATTAATTACTATTTGGTTATCAAAATAAGACACTATTTGCGTTCATTTATTATTATTATTATTATTATTATTATTTTTTTTTTTTCTCCTGATCGTTATAAGATATATAATAGTTTCGATGTAACGAAGAAATAATACCTAAAAGATAACGTTTTTTTTATTAAAACAAACCAATTAAATAATACACTTTACTGTCAATTGTTTATAGATTTCATTTCATAAAAATTTAATATTACAAATGCTATAGAGTATGGTATTATTTAAGGCGCATAATGACGTGTTAACAAAACACGTATTAAAAGAGTACAAAGTAAAAAAAGTATAATTATTTTTTGTACTATTTAATTAAATATTATATACGAAAACTAAAGATATTTTGCGATAATTTTATGAATATATATATGTGTGTATTTGTGCGTGTTGTGTGTGTATATATATACATATATATATATATATATATATAAAAAACATAATAACAATATAATATATTTTTTTGACATTACACGTTAATAAAAAATACTTAATTTTATAATTTTATAATTTAATGTAATTTAATGTAATTTAATGTAAGTCACTATTGATATAATAAAGATATTCATTATGTTTTGTAAATACTGTATATATGCAATTTCTTTTTTCTTAATAATGTATTATTTAAATATAATATTTATTCATTATTATTATAAGATCGTTTATTATGTTGAATAATCTTTATTTTTATATTATCTCAATTTTTATATTACCAATTTTCTTGTAATATTTTAATTCAATTTTATAAACAATCATTTTTTATATAACGCAGTTGCTTGAAATGTATTAATATTCAAATAATATAATAAATACAGTATTATCCATAAATAAATCTAAAAATATGTAATAAATGTAAATAGTTTGATAGATAATAAAATTAATCTATATGCATTATGTAAAGTGATGAGATATCCGGCAACCTTTGAGTCTTGAATATAGATGTATAGACGATTATTCATTAAGAATTGTTTTATAACAAAAAAAAATGTAGATCTTTTATGTTCGATATAATATTTTTAAATTTATAATATTGCTACTTATTATTTATTATATATATATATATATATATATATATATATATATATATATAATATTATAATTATTATAATAAACATGTTATAACGATATTTATAAAGCGAACGGTGCCGGATAAATAGTGTAAAATCTAAATTAAAAATTTTCTACTATCAAATATTTAAGATATTACAGATGAAATTTGACATCCTTTTATCATCGAAAAATGCTGTTACTTTGCCGACAATTAAAATCATTCAATTTATATCCTTTGAATTCATAATTATGAATAAATGATGATAAATAATAGAATTTTATAATAAATCAAACGAAAGCGTGAACAAATTTTTTTTCTCTTCAATTTAATTATAATAAAATTTATTTTAATTTTATCTTTTCTTGTTTAGCTATAAATTTAATATTTTGAATATCAAAAGAGAAAGAAGTAAAAAAAGATCATTGATCGAAGCAAGTACATATGTTAAATTTGATCGCATCAATAATTTGAAATAGAGGACAGACAGGCGGATTTAAAGGTCACTTTTAAATTGATTTTCATTTGAATAAGTTTAGTAGAAATTCATGGCATATAGCATGATGTGACATGTTTCTTGGTGGGGATAAAAGGAAATGCAATGTTATAAAAAGAAATGCATCGCTGCAATTTCAGTAAATGCGAAGATACAATTGGTTTCAATCTCAGTATCAGTTTCATTTCAAATTTCTATATTCCATTTTGATATAGAGAAACGAGAAACATCATGAGCGAGTATAAAGTACCAAAAGAATCTTACAGATTCTTCAAATATGCTAAACCAGAACCCGGCGAAGAAGTTGTTATTTCTGGATTCGCTGGTAGATTTCCGGAATCCAATAATGTAGAGATATTGAAAGAAAATATTTTCAACTTCAAAGATTGTATCACGGAAGACGATCGTCGTTGGAAACTAGGTATCGATTTTACATAGATGATTTTGTTTTATTTAACAGAATAAGCTAATTTAAAATTAATACTTCTCTATTGTTATATTTCATAAGAACATCCAGAAATTCCACGACGGAGTGGCAAAATTGATAACATTCAGAAATTCGATGCATCATTTTTTGGAATTAATTATAAGCAAGCCCATACAATGGATCCTATGTGCAGAATGTTCCTCGAACATGCTTACGAAGCTATCGTAGATGCTGGAATTAATCCAGAAGATATGCATGGAACGAGGACAGGTGTATTCATAGGTTCATGTTTCTCCGAAACCGAGAAAATTTGGTACTACGACAAACTCGATGTAGGCAAAATATAATGATAGATCAACAATTATAGATCAGATAGATAGGATTATTTATGTGAATGGATAAGACGAAATATACGTTTCTTTAACTTTAGATACATGGTTATGGTGTCACGGGCTGCAGCAGAGGTATGTTGGCCAACAAAATTTCATATTGGTTGGGTGTAACCGGACCATCGTATACCGTCGACACAGCGTGCAGTTCAAGTCTTTACGCGATGGAACACGCTTATAAGGCTATACGTATCGGACAATGCGATTACGCGTTAGTCGGTGGATCAAATCTTTGCCTTCATCCATACCTGACTCTGCAATTTAGCCGTTTAGGTATTGATTATATGAATTCGTTTGAGGAATGTTTCCTTTTTTCTCGGAAATCATCATATGAAAGTATTTTACAATAATATTCAATATATGGATCTCTTTAATAGGGGTCTTGTCTCAAGATGGTCGTTGCAAATGTTTCGATGCTGATGCATCTGGTTACACGCGTAGTGAATCCGTCGCTATAGCATTTTTACAAAAAGCAAAAAATGCCAAGAGAATCTATGGCACGGTATTTCATGCGAAAACAAATTGCGATGGTTATAAAAAAGAGGGAATAACGTTTCCTTCTAGCGAAATGCAGAGTGCTCTTCTTAAAGAATTTTATGAAGAATGCGATATACCAACGAATTCTATTAATTACATCGAAGCTCATGGTACCGGAACGAAAGTCGGTGATCCTGAAGAATTGAATGCCATAGATCAGGTCTTCACTAAAGGTAGAACTAATCCTCTTAAAATTGGTTCCATTAAAGGAAATTTGGGTCATACCGAACCAGCCAGTGGAGTTTGTTCCATTGCTAAGGTAAAGATTGTTTGAAGCGTAACACGAGAGAATTTCTTATATCTTTCTTCGATATTTTATAGGCAATAATATCGATGGAGTCTGGTCTAATACCGCCAAATATTAATTTTAATCAGCCACGCAAAGACGTAAAATGTTTTACAGAAGGGCGAATCAAGGTCGTTACCGAGGTAACTCCGTTAGATGGCCAATACATAGGCATTAATTCTTTCGGCTTTGGCGGTGCTAATGCTCACGTTTTACTCCAATCAAACCCGAAAACAAAGATCAATAAAGGTTTACCAAATGATGATTTGCCCAGGCTCGTGGCTGTTTCTGGACGTACCGAAGAAGCAGTAGTAACCATATTAAATGATGTGCGCATAACTTCTTAATAGAGGAAACAAAGATACTGTTTGTTAGAATCATATAAATAAAATTTCAACATCTTTTTCCATAGATCGATAATCGGCCGGTAGACGTTGAATTTATTCGTCTTTTTCATGATATTCATCTTAAAGAAATATCAGGTCATTTATATCGAGGATACACGATAACAGACGTTAGAAAATCTGATAAGAAAATAAGGGAGATAGAAAATTATTCTAATATCAAAAAGCCAGTATGGTTTGTTTTTTCTGGATTGGGATCGCAGTGGCCTGGAATGGGTATGGACATTTTTGTCGTTCGTTCAATGTTTCTTTGTAAACATTAAAATCTATAAAAATAATGATTATTGCAATGATTAAATGGAATTTAAAATTTATTAGGGCAAGCTCTGATGAGATTTCCTATATTTGCTAAAGCAATAGAGAAATGCGATGCTGTTTTAAAACCGCGTAAGCTCAATATTTATGAGATTTTAACTAAAAAAGACAATAGTATGTTCGACAATATCTTGCACTCGTTCGTCGGAATTGCTGCGATTCAGGTAAATTTGACAAATATTTTGCCATTTTCGATATTTTGCCATTCATTGATAAAGTGAAACATAATTGTGAAACAGATTGGTTTGGTAAATCTTTTAACTTCTGTGGGCGTAATACCGGACTACATAATCGGACATTCCTTTGGTGAACTTGGTTGTGCATACGCAGATGGATGTTTTACTACGGAGGAAATGATATTGGCAGCGTATTCACGAGGATTGATACAAACAAAAGTATCTCATAATTCTATGGCCACAATAGAACTTGGTTATGAAGATATCAAAGATTTGTGTCCTCCTGATATCAACGTCAAATGTTACAAGGGACCTGAAAGTTCAATTATTAGCGGACCGGCAGAATCTATCAAAGCATTTGTTGAAGAACTTCAGGTTCGTTTGAAGTCAATTAGGATCTATCCAATAAAAATATTGATTAGAATGATTTTTTTCTATTAGCTCATGTAATATATTCATGTTTGACAGGCAAACAAAATTTTTGCTAAAGAGATATCGTGCTATAATATACCTTGTAATAGCCGTTATATCGCAGCAGCTGGATCGAAACTTTTGGCATATTTGAAAGAAGTGATACCAGTGGCTAGGCCTCGAAGTCAAAAATGGCTTAGTACATCGGTACCATACAATGAATGGTCGACATCAGCCGCACAATTCTCGTCGGCCGAGTATCATACAAATAATTTGCTGAAACCTGTACTTTTTGAGGAAATCTTAACCCTTGTCCATGACAATGCTATTATCATTGAAATTGCACCGCACGGTTTATTACAAGCGATTTTAAGAAAATTATTGCAGCCAACAGTAACGAATATTACATTAATTCAACGAGATCATGAAGAGAACGTGGAAGTTTTTTTGCAAGGATTAGGGAAGCTCTATAATGCTGGTTTACAACTTGATCTTGCTAAATTATATCCACCTGTAGAGTATCCGGTCAGTCGAGGTACTCCAATGATATCTCCGCTCATTAGGTAGGATTCGAATTTTTAGCCAATAATTTGAAAGTTTTTTTTTGTCTATGAATGTAATGTAGAAGTTCAATACTATAACGTGTTTAGATGGGAACATTCGGATGATTGGTTCGTAGCATATTACAAAACGCAAGAGAGAATTATTTCCGGAGAACGAATGGTTGAAATATCAATCATCGATGAAGATTTCGAGTACATAAGCGGACACGTAATCGATGACAGAAATTTGTTTCCCGCAACAGGGTATTTATGCCTGGTTTGGGAAACTTTAGGTATGATGATAGGAAAGTTGTACATGGATGTATCCGTTGTCATTAAAAATGTAAAGTTTAATCGAGCTACCACCATTCCCAAAGAAGGCAAAGTTGAAATGACTGTCATGATTCAAAAAGGTAATTACTTTCTATTATGTGTAAACTATTTTTCATATATGAAAATATTTTTTTGATATATTTCATATATAAAAATTTATTTACAAATGAATAGGAACTGGTAATTTCGAAGTGGTCGAAGGAGGTGCAGCTATTGTTACCGGGACGATTCACGTTGCAACAAACTTATCGAAAGAGAAAATATTGCTTGATATGATCAACAAAAATTTTAACAACGAGGAAGAAGTATTAGACGCGAAAGATATCTATAAGGAGTTGAAGCTACGTGGTTATCAATATAGTGGTTACTTCCGAAGTTTGCGGAGTTCCTCAGTTTCGGGAAATAAAGGACATATCGAATGGACAAAGAATTGGGTAGCGTTCATGGATAACATGTTACAGATGAAAATTATCAATTTAGATACTAGAGGTTTATTTGTACCTACTGGAATTAAAAAAGTGGTAATAGATATTAAAGCTCATCAACAATATCTTCAAAGTTTGCCCACTAATGAACAATGTAAATATTTATTGTCAATGCAATTATTATCGATAATATATATATCGACTCCCATTATATCTCATCATTATTCGTATATAATGCCACTTATTTTCTTATTTTAGATATACCTGTACGATTATATGAGGATCTTGATATAGTTGTAGCCGGAGGTGTAGTAATGTATGGTATTAAAGCTAGTACGATTACTCGAAAAAGACCTATCTGTGATCCAATTATCGAAGAATACAAATTCACTGCTCATCGTGATAAAAAGGAAGTGTCATTACGTGAAATATTAACGTTATCTATGCACATTACTCTTGAGAATATACCAATCATTAAGGTGAAAACAGTAGAACTCATTGAGTATAATGACGATATATCAGCAGAGAAGCTCGTTTCTCCGATTTTGTCAAATATTTTAAGCAGTTTGCCTTTGATTCAAGCAAACGTTAACGTATTTGCACCACCAAACAAATTCGACGAGGAAAATATTCCTAAAGATATTACAGTTTCAGAATCAAAAAGGATACATATAGATGATACCGCGTTATTAGCAGTTGGATGTGGTTTGTTAAGTAAAGAAAATAAGGATAACTTAAAACTACTTTTAAAGTCTACAATAGACGGAGCTTTCATTTTATCGCGTGAAAAAATTAATACGCCATTGGATTTATCAATTTTAGAAAAATGGAAGTTAAATATAGTTTTGGAGAAACGTACCTCCGAGGAATCCTGGATATTATTAAGGAAGATAAAGAAAATTTCAAAAAATACTTCGTTTATTAATGTCAACAGCAATAAATTTAATTGGTTACAACAAGTCCAAACAATACTGGCCAATGAAACAGAACTGAATATCAGTAAGACAAGAGTAATACTTGTTGAGCAAGGAAACATTGAGTCTGGTCTCTTAGGATTCATTAATTGTTTACAAAAAGAACCTGGCGGTGATATCTTCCGTGCTGTTTTAATTCAAGATCGCAAAGCCCCGAAATTTTCTTTAGAATTACCCCTTTATTCCGAACAACTCGAAATGGATCTTACTATCAATGTTTTACGACCAGGGAACATTTGGGGATCATATAGGCATCAATTACTTCCACCTTCCAATCTCAAGCCTTGCCATCATGCCTTCATTACACAATCGGTATGTGAAAAAACATTTTATAAATACATATCATGAAGTAATACAATAATATTTCTTAACAGTTACGTGGAGATTTAAGTTCGTTACATTGGGTTGAAGGGCCAATTATGAAGAACAATGAAAATAAAAATCTTATTCATATTCATTATGCATCGTTAAATTTTAAAGATATTATGTTGGCAACAAATAAAATAGCACCAGAAGCAATAATAAATGACAGAAAAGAATTAGATTATGTACTTGGATTTGAATATAGCGGAATTAGTATCGATGGCCAACGTATTATGGGAATTTCTGTAAACAAGTGAGCTCTAAATAAAAATTACAAGATTTATATTTAATCCCTTATATAATATAATAGAAAATAAAGGGAAATTAAATAAATAACATTTTTTTTTCTAGATGTCTATCAAATTTTATCTACATAAACAAATTTTTTACGTGGAACGTACCTGAAAGTTGGAGTTTAGAGGATGCAGCAACGGTACCATGTGTATATTGTACAAGTATCATTGCCCTTTATATAAATGGGAAAATGAAGAAGGGCGACAAAGTACTTATTCATGCTGGTACTGGTGGTATTGGCCAAGCAGCGATTAACTTGGCCCTTCACGAAGGTTGTGAAGTATTTACTACTGTCGGTACACCAGAAAAACGTAAATTCATTAAAGAGACATTCCCCAGTATCGATGATAGTCATATCGGAAATTCTCGTGATACTAGCTTCGAACAAATGATTTTGAAAGAAACCAATGGTGTAGGTGTAGATATAGTTTTAAATTCTTTGTCGGAAGAAAAACTTTTAGCATCTCTGCGTTGTTTGACCTACGAAGGACGATTTTTAGAAATTGGAAAGTTCGACATAATTGCAAATAATTCATTAAATATAGAATTCTTTAAGAAGGGAATTAGTTTTCATGCCATTATGTTAGATAAAATTATAAATATACATACCGAAATTTCAATTGAAGTCAATTCGATATTAAACAGACTTATTAAAGAGAATGTTATCAAACCAATTGCTAGAACTGTCTTTGGCAAAGATCAATTAGAGACAGCATTTAGATTTATGGCCGCTGGAAAACATATTGGAAAAGTAAGTAGACGTTAGTCGTTTGAATATGCTTTATGCTTGAACTATTTTAAATTATAACTTGAAATCCATTTTAAATGTCATAGGTACTCATAAAGATTCGCGAAGAGAATGAACCATTAAATACACCAATCTTGGCTGAGCCCACTTACATATGTTTTCCGAATAAAAGTTATATAGTTCTTGGTGGCTTGGGAGGTTTTGGTTTAGAATTAATCGATTGGTTGGTTCTTCGAAATGCTCAAAATATCATCATTACTTCGCGAAACGGCATAAAGAATGGCTATCAACGCATGAGAATCAAAATATGGGAATCATATGGAGTAAATATTAAAATCCTTGTCGGTCTCAATACGGCTAAACGAGAAGATTGCGAGCTTGTAGTGAAAACAGCGATAGATAAAGGTCCCGTCGATGGTATATTCAATCTCGCGGTTTCTTTGAAAGATGGTATTTGTAGAAATCAAACACCAGAAACTTTTGAAGAATCTTTCAAAGGAAAAGCTTGGACCACGAAACGTTTGGATGAGGTAACTAGAAAACTTTGTCCAGATCTTCGACACTTCGTAGTCTTCTCTTCTGTCTCGTGCGGAAGAGGAAATGCTGGTCAAACGAATTATGGTATGGCTAATTCTGTTATGGAAAGAATATGCGAAAAAAGAGTAGAAGAAGGTTTACCTGGATTAGCTATCCAATGGGGAGCGATTGGAGACGTCGGTCTTGTTGCGGATATGCAGAATAACGATAAGGAACTTGTTATCGGTGGTACTCTACAGCAAAAAATAACATCATGTTTACAAGAACTCAATAGATTTTTGCTACAGGATAAACCTATAGTTGCTAGTATGGTAGTCGCTGAAAAGCGAACAAGTATTAATGGTGTAGATAATGTTATAGAGACTGTCTTAAATATTATGGGTAAGTTTCATATAAATCCATAATATTATTATTTTATTATTGTTATTATCATCGTAATTTTATGATAATTTGTGATGAGTTTCAACCAAGTCACATATTATTTTATATCTACCGTGGTGTTTGTACTTGTAATATTTTTTTTTTTAATATACTTTCAAACAATCTTTATCTCTTTAAAAGTACGAATTTTTGAATGCAGGCATTAAAGACTTGAAGACTGTCAGTCATCACACTTCCTTGGCTGAACTTGGAATGGATTCAATGATGGCTGTAGAAATAAAACAGACATTAGAACGTGAATACGAAATATATCTCACCGCGCAAGATATTCGAAGCTTAAACTTCGCTAAACTCATGGAAATGAATAATAAAGAAGCAGATAATAAAAATCGTAATGAAACTGCTACAAAAGAAATATTAGCTGGTACAAAGATATTGATGCAATTGTTCGGTGAAAAACTTTCCTCTGAAATAATTATCCAGCTTAAAACTAATCCAGAGGAAGGTCGAAAAGAGATATTTTTCGTCCCAGGAATCGAAGGCTATGGTAGTATTTTCAAAACATTAGAATCAAAAATTAAATCGCCTGCAAGTTGTTTCCAACTGGCTACAAATTATGAATTGAAAACTGTAGAGGAAATGGCCGATTTACTTTTACCGGTATACCTTCTTGCTAAAGAAATATTTAATTGAATTAAATATTATTTAATTTTATACATTAGCATAATGTATGTAACTTTACATATTGTAGCATTTATTAGAAAAACTTAAAGATCGAACTGATTTCACGTTAGTGGGATATTCATTCGGATCGCTCATAACTATTGAACTCGCACGAAAATTAGAAGTTATAGGATTTAATGGCCAGCTAATTTTGATAGACGGTGCCCCTCAGCAAATGAAAACACTTATAAATCAACATATGTATTCGTCATCCGAGGAAGAATTGGAAAGCAATATTCTGCTTGGCATCATGGACGCATTTACACCTACTAACAGTGAACAGGTATATCTAAATCGCAATGTTTGATTGCAAGATTTTATATTAACTTACAAATATTATTTTCCAGCTTGTACTTGAATTAGGAAAATGTAAAACGTGGGATGAGAAAATAAATGCATTCTTTAATGCCATATCTCCTGAGCACAAGCAAATGTATTTGGAATTGGATCAAAGAAGCGCTATTTTCTCATTTTATACGAGATTGAAAGCAGTCATAAAATATAATCCAGAACCAATGCCATATATAAGAGCACCAATAACATTATTTAAACCAATGTTGTCTTCTGTACAATACGCACAATATGATTATGGACTACAAAATGTAAGTTGTACAAATTTATATATATTATAAAGATAATAACTAATTTACTATGAAATCTTGTTATTTTCAGATAACTGAAAGCAAAGTGAAAGTACATGTTGTTGATGGCAATCATGTCACAATGTTAGAACATATGAAAATTGCAATGGCAATTAATGATGAACTATTTGAGGATAGTCAAGAATTGAAAGAAAATCTAATGAAAGAAAACTAATAAAAATAAAATTAATACAAGTAATATATGTATATTTACATATTATAAGATTTAGTTTTAAATCCATTAGTATCATTTTGCTATTTATAAAGTAGGGTTGCCATATATCCGGTAAAATTTGGAGGAAATTTCGAATGCGAAAAAGATTTTTTTTAATTTAAATATATCGCATAAATGTTGTCTATGATGTCCTGTATATTATCACCGATAGATACCATTTACATTTAAAATGACAAATATATTATTTAATTTTACTTGTATCATTTAATATCGTATTCCCCGAATAAATATAACATATATAGCATATATTATATTTTAGTTATGTAATATGAAGCAAAATATTTGAAGGTGGATAAATATATGTACATTTCAAATGAAAATTTACGTAAGTCTATTTTATTTATATGCATATGTACGACATACATGTTAATCTGGAACTAGAGTGGTGAATTTGGTATGTATCGTTAATCGATCGTTTCCGTTGTCATATGTATGACGTAAGGAAAAAAATTGGATGGTAACGAGGAAAAATGGAAAGGAAGCCGTATCGTATTTTTACACAAACTATTCGTAAGAAAACACTATTTTTTGTTACGATTCTCTTAAAAGAAAATAATGACTTTTAAAACATTCGTTAAAGTTAATTCCTCGTTTAAATTTTCATTTTTAAAATGAAATTTTGTTCATCAAAATCTGCCAAGAATTACGTCTACATTCATTGTTGACGTAAAACATAATAAAACTAGAAATAACGAACAGCCATAGACTATTGGTTTCATTATAGTTCAATCATAATTATTATATAAATACACGACCAACTAAGCTGTTTACTACTTTTTGTTCGAAGCATATGTGATTTCAGTGATAGGTATGAATAAAATATGAATTACAAATACAAGCGCGTAACGACGCAATAGACTAGAGAATGGTTATTCTCCTCTCACGTGTACATAACAATTGGTTTCGTGTGGATTAGAGCAAGTAGTTTAGTAGAATGTGAACTCACTCTTATCTCTAATATGTATTTTTTCTTTCATGGTAGCGTGCGTCACGTAATATTTTGATCGGTACGCATATGCTTCAAGATAAAACCATAAAGAATAATAAATATAATTAACACATAAGATAATTAATATATAAATTTGCAAAAATATAGAAATTATCTTTGAATTTAATTATATCTTATCTATTTGCCTATAAAAATATTATTGGCAATGTAAAGTGCTAATACTTTAGTGTTTAATCAAAATTAGCTCGAAGTGATTTTGAAAATACATTGAAATATGCAGCCATTCGCTCGATAATACTTGCGTTATAAGATTTACAATTAGACTTTGCAAGTATTAACGACCCAGGTCTCACCACGTGGAGGTTGCTGCATGTGGAGACCCACGGGCTTACGGTGACTCTACTCTAAAATCCGCGTTCCACGATACCGATCCGCGATACCTTTCCGCTTCAATGCACTGGCTTCTTAACTAACAGGGTATGCGTAGCTTAGCTACAACACACCTCTTACAGATAGCTCCACCATTTGCACCGTCCGCTTCAGACATAACGGATTATTAAGCACATATGAATTCGTGCTTTCCGAATTTCGAACAAACAAAGCGCACTCCTTAGAAATACTAATCGCGTCGCGACACTCACGTGTGTGTTATAATTACGTAGATTCTACTGTTAAACCGAAATTCGCGAAGTACCCCCATCGAAATTTTCGAGCAAATAAAACGAAGTCCACGGTAGGACCTTTAAACGCGCCCGAACACCCACGCCAGTGTTAGAAAAACGGTGACTCTACTCTAAATTCGCGTTTTCGATTCGAACAATCAAACGTAATATAATCGCGCCCGAGAACACCCACGCCTGTGCCCGCCGACACGCGCGCCAGTGTTCTTCCTATCCTTCCCGTATTCGCGCGTAGAAATCGATGATGAATCCAACGATGTACCATTCGGGCGCAGATGAACCTTTCCCACGATGATCTAAACTGAAAAAGAAAAAGCTAAGGAGAAAATAAGAGAAACAAAAAAAAATATATAAAATAAAACATAATATATATATAGATTATAAATAGAAAATAAACATATTAATAAATAAGAGAGCTAGAAAAAAAACAAAAAAGAAGCAGCTCTGGACGATGCGGAAACAGCAGACAGCACCATTCCATGGGTCCTACCTAAGACCTAGAAATCATAATTAATAAGAATATATTAAAAACATAATTAAAAACATAATTAAAAACATAATTAAAAACATAATTAAAAACATAATTAAAAACATAAATAAAATATAAATAAAACATAAATAAAACATAATTAAAACATAATTAAAAATATAAATAAACAGAAACAACATAAATAAATATTAAGAAAATACAATTAAAAGGAAATAACATATTGATAACATAACTGAAAAATAAAAATATGAGATAGAAAAGAGAGCCGGAGAACAAAAAGAGTGCCGGAGAACAAAAAGAGTGCCGGAGAATGTAAAGATAGCCGGAGAACGAAAAAAGAGCCCCAGAAAGAGAAGAAAAGAGAAACAATACCACATGATGCTTAGACAGCAACCCGCACAGAGGCCCTCACCCATGAGCCCCTCCCATGAGTCCCACCCGAGATAGATAAAGGATAATTAGAGAGAATAAATAAGAATAAATAGAAATAACAGCCGACATAAAAGTATGATAGATAAATTTCCTTGTCGTTCTGTAAGAAATCATTGTACAATAAATTCTATTATATTTCTTCTTTCGAAGTATTATCAGCTATATAAGATGAAAATATGTTAATGTGTAGTTGGAATTACTTTGAAAAGATATTGGAAAAGTAATACAATATGCAGCCATTCGCTCGATAATACTTGCGTTATAAGATTTACAATTAGACTTTGCAAGTATTAACGACCCAGGTCTCACCACGTGGAGGTTGCTGCATGTGGAGACCCACGGGCTTACGGTGACTCTACTCTAAAATCCGCGTTCCACGATACCGATCCGCGATACCTTTCCGCTTCAATGCACTGGCTTCTTAACTAACAGGGTATGCGTAGCTTAGCTACAACACACCTCTTACAGATAGCTCCACCGATGTACCGTCTGCTTCAGACATAACGGATTATTAAGCACATCTGAATTCGTGCTTTCCGAATTTCGAACAAACAAAGCGCACTCCTTAGAAATACTAATCGCGTCGCGACACTCACGTGTGTGTTATAATTACGTAGATTCTACTGTTAAACCGAAATTCGCGAAGTACCCCCATCGAAATTTTCGAGCAAATAAAACGAAGTCCACGGTAGGACCTTTAAACGCGCCCGAACACCCACGCCAGTGTTAGAAAAACGGTGACTCTACTCTAAATTCGCGTTTTCGATTCGAACAATCAAACGTAATATAATCGCGCCCGAGAACACCCACGCCTGTGCCCGCCGACACGCGCGCCAGTGTTCTTCCTATCCTTCCCGTATTCGCGCGTAGAAATCGATGATGAATCCAACGATGTACCATTCGGGCGCAGATGAACCTTTCCCTCGATGATCTAAACTGAAAAAGAAAAAGCTAAGGAGAAAATAAGAGAAACAAAAAAAATATGTAAAACAAAATAATATATATACATATATAAAATACAAATAAAAATAAATATATATAATTAGATAAGAGACCTAGAAAAGAGAAGCAGCATGCACCATCGATGGGTCCTACCTAAAGCTGTAAATCATAATTAATAACCATATATTAAAAACATATTTAAAAACATAATTAAGAAAATAATTAAAAACATAATTAAGAAAATAATTAAAAACATAATCAAAAACATAATTAAAGACATAATTAAAAACATAATTAAAAACATAATTAAAAACATAATTAAATACATAATTAAACACATAATTAAAAACATAATTAAAAAGAAACATCATAAATAAATATTAAGAAAACATAATTAAAAGGAAATAACATATTAATAATATAATTGAAAACACAATTGAAAAAGAAAAATATGAGATAGAAAAGAGAGCCGGAGAACGAAAAGATAGCCGGAAAACGAAAAGAGAGCCCCAGAATAAGAAGAAAAGAGAAACAGCTCTACACGATGCTGAGAAAGCAACCCGCACAGAGGCCCTCACCCATGGACCCCTCCCATGGGTCCCACCCGAGATACTTAATGGATAATTAATGAGCATAAATAAGAATAAATAGAAATGACAGCGAACATAAAAGTGTGATAGAAAAATTTCCTTTTCGTTTGTCTAAGAAATTATTGTACAATATATTTCTGTTAAATTTCTTCTTTTGAAGAATTATTAACGATATAAAATGGATATATATTAATGTTTAGTTAGTTAGAATTAGTTTGAAAAGATATTGGAGAAGTAATACAATATGCAGCCATTCGCTCGGTAATACTTGTATTAAAAAATTTACAATTAGTCTTTGCAAGTATTATCGATCCAGGTCTCACTACGTGGAAGTTGCTGCATGTGGAGACCCACGGTCTAACGGTGATTCTAATTTATTCTAAAATCCGCGTTCCGCGATACCGATCCCTTATGCCTTCCGCCGCTTCGGATATCTAGGGCGACTTAGCTAACAGGAGGTATATAGCCTTAGCTACAGGGACCCCACTTACAGAGAGCTTTACCGTTCGACTTCCTCGGCTCAGGCATAACGGATTATTATGCACATCTGAATTCGTGCTTCCGAATTTCGGAAAATCAAAGCGCATTAATCGCGTTCGCGACACTCACGTGTTTTATAATTACGTAGATTCTACTATTCTATCCAAATTCGCGAAGTAATCTAATAGAAATGTTAAAGAAATAAAACGAAGTCCCTGGTAGGATCTTCAATCGTGCATGCGAACATTTACGTGTGTGTTAGAATAACGGTGACTCTAAGTTGAAATCCAAAGTGACATGAGTTAACCAGTATTATGACTCTCGATGATATTTGATCGAGGGATTTTCCCCCGCTTACAAATAACATGATCGTCATAATGTCGATCAGCTACATGTACTGCACTACTAGGTGACACCGTTCGCGCACCCCGAATTTCAACACTAAACGGAAGTCCATGATAGGACTTTTAATCGCGCCCGGACACCCACGCAAGTGTTCGGAAAACGGTGATTTTAATCTAAATAAACTAATCGAATATTCGAGCAAACAAAACGAAGTCCCCGGTAGGACTTTTAATCGCGCACGCGAACACTCACGTGAGTGTTAGAATAACGGTGACTCTAAGTTGAAATCCAAAGTGACATAAGTTAACCGGTATTTTGACTTTCGATGTTATTTGGTCGAGGGATTTTCCCCCGCTTACAAATAAGAGGACCGTCATAACATCGGCTAGCTACATGTACAGCACTACAAGGCAAGCCGTTCGCGCACCCCGAATTTCAACACTAAACGGAAGTCCATGGTAGGACTTTTAATCGCGCCCGGACACCCACGCAAGTGCTCGGAAAACGGTGACTCTACTCTAAAAAAAAACGCGTACGTGAGGTAATCTAATCGAATATTCGAGCAAATGAAACGAAGTCCCCGGTAGGACTTTTAAGTCGCGCCCGCGTTCATTCACGTGAGTGTTAGAAAAACGGTGACTCTACTCTAAATTCGCGTTTTCGATACGAGCTATCAAACGAAGTTTAATCGCGCCCGAGAACACCCACGCTTGTGCACGCCGACACACGCGCCAGTGTTCTACCTATCCTTCCCGTATTCGCGCGTAAAAATCGATGATGAATCGGTGATCCAGACCGGAGAAAACGAAGAAACGGAGAAAATATAAGAAAGAAAAGAAAAGATAGACGAGACCCTCGCGCACCTCACAATATTGCTCGATGATGCCTCGATGATCCCTGAAAAATAAGAACGGAAAGAGACAAAATATGAGATATAAAAGAGATCTAGAGAAATAAAAGCAATCAATAAAAGCAATCAATGAAAGTAATAGCAGCCAGCATAGAAGCCCATACTCATTGATTTTTAATCGCGAGTGTTAGAAAACCGGTAACTGTATTCCAAAAATCGCATTCGCGAGATAAATCGAATTTACTTACATATAAAACGAAGTCCTCCATAAGATTTTTATCTGCACTATGAACATCCGCCGACGTTCTTCCTATTCTCCTCGTATTCGCGTGTAAAAATCGATGATGAATCGAGCCATGCAACGATGTTTCCGACCGCAGATGAATCCATTCTTCGATGGTCTATACTGGAAAAGAAGAAGCTAAGGAGAAAATAAGATAAAGAAAGAAAATATATAAAATAGAACATAATATATATATATATAGATTATAAATAGAATATAATAGAAAATAAATATATATAAATAAATAAGAAAGCTAGAGAAAGAAACGAAGAAAGAAGCAGCTCTGAACGATGCTGAAGAAGCATTCCGCATCATCCCATGGGTCCCACCTAAGGCATATAAATTATAAATAATAAGAATATATTAATGACATCATTAAAAATAAATACATAATTAAAAAGAAATAACATAATTAAAATCTGAAAAGACATAATAAAAAGAAATAACATAATTAAATTCTGAAAAGACATGATAAAAAGAAATAACATAATTAAATTCTGAAAAGACATGATAAAAAGAAATAACATAATTAAAATCTGAAAAGACATAATAAAAAGAAATAATATAATTAAATTCTGAAAAGACATGATAAAAAGAAATAACATAATTAAAATCTGAAAAGACATAATAAAAAGAAATAACATAATTAAAATCTGAAAAGACATAATAAAAAGAAATAACATAATTAAAATCTGAAAAGACATAATAAAAAAAAATAACATGTTAATAAAATAATTAAAAACATAATTACAGAAGAAAAATATTTGATAGAAAGGAGAACTGCAAAAAGATAAGAAAATAGAAGCAGCTCTGCACGATACTGAAAGAGAAGCCCGCATCATTTCGGGGATACAACCTAAGACCTATAAATGCTAATTAATAAGAAAATATTCATAATATAATTAAAAACATAATAAGAAACATAAATACATAATTAAAAAGAAATAACATATTTAAATTCTGAAAAACATAGTGAAAATAAATAACATATTAATAACATAATTAAAAACATAATTAAGGAAAAAAAATGTGATAGAAAAGAAAGCTACAGAAAGATAAGAAAATACAAGCAGCTCTAGACGATGCTGAGACAGCAACCCGCACAGAGGCCCTCACCCATGAGCCCCTCCCATGGGTCCCACCCGAGATAGATAAAGGATAATTAATGAGAGTAAATAAGAATAAATAGAAATAACAGCCGACATAAAAGTATGATAGATAAATTTCCTTGTCGTTCTGTAAGAAATCATTGTACAATAAATTCTATTATATTTCTTCTTTCGAAGTATTATCAGCTATATAAGATGAAAATATATTAATGTTTAGTAGGAATTAGTTTGAAAAGATACTGGAAAAGTAATACAATATGCAGCCATTCGCTCGTTAATACTTGCGTTATAAGATTTACAATTAGACTTTGCAAGTATTAACGACCCAGGTCCCACCACGTGGAGGTTGCTGCTGTGGAGACCCACGGGCTTACGGTGACTCTACTCTAAAATCCGCGTTCCGCGATACCGATCCGCGATACCTTTCCGCTTCAATGCACTGGCTTCTTAACTAACAGGGTATGCGTAGCTTAGCTACAACACACCTCTTACAGATAGCTCCACCGATGTACCGTCTGCTTCAGACATAACGGATTATTAAGCACATCTGAATTCGTGCTTTCCGAATTTCGAACAAACAAAGCGCACTCCTTAGAAATACTAATCGCGTCGCGACACTCACGTGTGTGTTATAATTACGTAGATTCTACTGTTAAACCGAAATTCGCGAAGTACCCCCATCGACGATTGAAGAAATCAAACGAAGCCCACGGTAGGACCTTTAAACGCGCCCGAACACCCACGCGAGTGTTAGAAAAACGTGACTCTACTCTAAATTCGCGTTTTCGATTCGAACAATCAAACGTAATATAATCGCGCCCGAGAACACCCACGCCTGTGCCCGCCGACACGCGCGCCAGTGTTCTTCCTATCCTTCCCGTATTCGCGCATAGAAATCGATGATGAATCCTGCCGGCCGCAGATGAACCTATCCCTCGATGATCTATACTGTAAAAGAAAAAGCTAAGGAGAAAATAAGAGAAACAAAAAAAATATATAAAATAAAACATAATATATATATAGATTATAAATAGAAAATAAACATATTAATAAATAAGAGAGCTAGAAAAAAACAAAAAAGAAGCAGCTCTGGACGATGCGGAAACAGCAGACAGCACCATGGGTCCTATCTAAGACCTAGAAAACATAATTAATAAGAATATATTAAAAACATAATTAAAAACATAATTAAAAACATAATTAAAAACATAATTAAAAACATAAATAAAATATAAATAAAACATTAATAAAACATAATTAAAACATAATTAAAAATATAAATGAAAAGAAACAACATAAATAAATATTAAGAAAATACAATTAATAGGAAATAACATATTGATAACATAATTGAAAACATAATTGAAAAATAAAAATATGAGATAGAAAAGAGAGCCGGAGAACAAAAAGAGTGCCGGAGAATGTAAAGATAGCCGGAGAACGAAAAAAGAGTCCCAGAAAGAGAAGAAAAGAGAAACAACACCACATGATGCTTAGAAAGCAACCCGCACAGAGGCCCTCACCCATGAGCCCCTCCCATGGGTCCCACCCGAGATAGATAAAGGATAATTAATGAGAGTAAATAAGAATAAATAGAAATAACAGCCGACATAAAAGTATGATAAATAAATTTCCTTGTCGTTCTGTAAGAAATCATTGTACAATAAATTCTGTTATATTTTTTCGTTCGAAGTATTATTAGCTATATAAGATTGGAAATTTGTTAATGCTTAGTTGGAATTAGATTAAAAAAATTATGGAAAAGTAATACAATATGCAGCCATTCGCTCGTTAATACTTGCGTTATAAGATTTACAATTAGACTTTGCAAGTATTAACGACCCAGGTCCCACCACGTGGAGGTTGCTGCTGTGGAGACCCACGGGCTTACGGTGACTCTACTCTAAAATCCGCGTTCCACGATACCGATCCGCGATACCTTTCCGCTTCAATGCACTGGCTTCTTAACTAACAGGGTATGCGTAGCTTAGCTACAACACACCTCTTACAGATAGCTCCACCGATGTACCGTCTGCTTCAGACATAACGGATTATTAAGCACATCTGAATTCGTGCTTTCCGAATTTCGAACAAACAAAGCGCACTCCTTAGAAATACTAATCGCGTCGCGACACTCACGTGTGTGTTATAATTACGTAGATTCTACTGTTAAACCGAAATTCGCGAAGTACCCCCATCGACGATTGAAGAAATCAAACGAAGCCCACGGTAGGACCTTTAAACGCGCCCGAACACCCACGCGAGTGTTAGAAAAACGTGACTCTACTCTAAATTCGCGTTTTCGATTCGAACAATCAAACGTAATATAATCGCGCCCGAGAACACCCACGCCTGTGCCCGCCGACACGCGCGCCAGTGTTCTTCCTATCCTTCCCGTATTCGCGCATAGAAATCGATGATGAATCCTGCCATGTGATGTACCATCCGGCCGCAGATGAACCTATCCCTCGATGATCTATACTGTAAAAGAAAGAGCTATAAAGAAAATAAAAGAACAAAAAAAAAATATAAAACAGAAAATAATATATATATACACATATAAAATACAAATAGAAAATAAATATATATAAATAGATATGAGACCAAGAAAAAGAATCGAAAAGAGATGCAGCATGCACCATCCCATGGGTCCTACCTAAGATCTAGAAAACATAATTAATAAGAATATATTAAAAACATAATTAAAAACATAATTAAAAACATAATTAAAAACATAATTAAAAACATAAATAAAATATAAATAAAACATAAATAAAACATAAATAAAACATAATTAAAACATAATTAAAAATATAAATAAAAAGAAACAACATAAATAAATATTAAGAAAATACAATTAATAGGAAATAACATATTGATAACATAATTGAAAACATAATTGAAAAATAAAAATATGAGATAGAAAAGAGAGCCGGAGAACAAAAAGAGTGCCGGAGAATGTAAAGATAGCCGGAGAACGAAAAAAGAGCCCCAGAAAGAGAAGAAAAGAGAAACAACACCACATGATGCTTAGAAAGCAACCCGCACAGAGGCCCTCACCCATGAGCCCCTCCCATGGGTCCCACCCGAGATAGATACAGGATAATTAATGAGAGTAAATAAGAATAAATAGAAATAACAGCCGACAAAAGTATGATAGATAAATTTCCTTGTCGTTCTGTAAGAAATCATTGTACAATAAATTCTATTATATTTCTTCTTTCGAAGTATTATCAGCTATATAAGATGAAAATATGTTAATGTTTAGTTGGAATTAGTTTGAAAAGATACTGGAAAAGTAATACAATATGCAGTCATTCGCTCGATAATACTTGCGTTATAAGATTTACAATTAGACTTTGCAAGTATTAACGACCCAGGTCCCACCACGTGGAGGTTGCTGCATGTGGAGACCCACGGGCTAACGGTGATTCTAATTTATTCTAAAATCCGCGTTCCGCGATACCGATCCCTTATGCCTTCCGCCGCTTCGGATATCTAGGGCGACTTAGCTAACAGGAGGTATATAGCCTTAGCTACAGGGACCCCACTTACAGAGAGCTTTACCGTTCGACTTCCTCGGCTCAGGCATAATGGATTATTATGCACATCTGAATTCGTGCTTCCGAATTTCGAAAAATCAAAGCGCATTAATCGCGTTCGCGACACTCACGTGTTTTATAATTACGTAGATTCTATTATTCTATCCAAATTCGCGAAGTAATCTAATAGAACTGTTGAAGAAATAAAACAATGTCCCCGGTGGGACTTTTAATCGCGCACGCGAACATTTACGTGTGTGTTAGAATAACGGTGACTCTAAGTTGAAATCCAAAGTGACATGAGTTAACCAGTATTATGACTCTCGATGATATTTGATCGAGGGATTTTCCCCCGCTTACAAATAACATGATCGTCATAATGTCAATCAGCTACATGTACTGCACTACTAGGTGACACCGTTCGCGCACCCCGAATTTCAACACTAAACGGAAGTCCATGATAGGACTTTTAATCGCGCCCGGACACCCACGCAAGTGTTCGGAAAACGGTGATTTTAATCTAAATAAACTAATCGAATATTCGAGCAAACGAAACGAAGTCCCCGGTAGGACTTTTAATCGCGCACGCGAACACTCACGTGAGTGTTAGAATAACGGTGACTCTAAGTTGAAATCCAAAGTGACATAAGTTAACCGGTATTTTGACTTTCGATGTTATTTGGTCGAGGGATTTTCCCCCGCTTACAAATAAGAGGACTGTCATAACATCGGCTAGCTACATGTACAGCACTACAAGGCAAGCCGTTCGCGCACCCCGAATTTCAACGCTAAACGGAAGTCCATGGTAGGACTTTTAATCGCGCCCGGACACCCACGCAAGTGCTCGGAAAACGGTGACTCTACTCTAAAAAAAAACGCGTTCGCGAGGTAATCTAATCGAATATTCGAGCAAATGAAACGAAGTCCCCGGTAGGACTTTTAAGTCGCGCCCGCGTTCATTCACGTGAGTGTTAGAAAAACGGTGACTCTACTCTAAATTCGCGTTTTCGATACGAGCTATCAAACGAAGTTTAATCGCGCCCGAGAACATCCACGCTTGTGCACGCCGACACACGCGCCAGTGTTCTACCTATCCTTCCCGTATTCGCGCGTAAAAATCGATGAATCGAACCAGGCGATGATGCATTCGACCAGAGGTGAACTTATCCCTTGATGATCTATCCTGAAAAAAAAGAAGATTAGGAAAAAATAAGAAAAAGAAAAGAAAAGATATATTGAATATCGCTGCATGATTACTCGATCATCCCTGAAAAAGAAAAAAAGAAGATGAATTAGAGATAGAGAAAAAATATATAAAATAGAAAATAAATACCAATAAATAGATAAGAGTGCTGGAGAATGAAAGATCTCTGCACGATGCAGAAACAGCTGCCCGCACCATCCCATGGGTCCTACCTAAAACTTATAAATCATAATTAATAAGAATATATTAATAACATAGCTGAAAACATAATTAAAAACATAATTAAAAAGAAACAACATAAATAAATATTAAGAAAACATAACTGAAAAGAAATAACTTATTAATAACATAACTGAAAACATAATTAAAAACATAATTAAAAAGAAACAACATAAATAAATATTAAGAAAACATAACTGAAAAGAAATAACTTATTAATAACATAACTGAAAACATAATTAAAAAAGAAAAATATGAGATAGAAAAGAGAAAAAAAGAGATGCAGTTCTATACGATGAGGAGATAGCAAGCCGCATCTTCTTATGGATCCTACCTAAAATATATAAATCATAATTATTAAGAATATATTAATAACATAATTAAAAACATGATTAAACACATGATTAAATACATAATTAAACATATAATTAAACACATAAATAAAGACAAATAAACACAAATAAATACAAATAAACACATAATTTAACACATAATTAAACATATAATTAAAAACATAATTAAAAAGAAACAACATAAATAAATATTAAGAAAACATAATTAAAAAGAAATAACTCATTAATAACATAACTGAAAACATAATTAAAAAAGAAAAATATGAAATAGAAAAGAGAAAGAAAGAGATGCAGTTCTATACGATGCTGAGACAGCAACCCGCACAGAGGCACACCCCCATGGCCCATCCCATGGGTCCCACCCGAGACTATAAATCATAATCCATAAGAGTATATTAATATCATAGAAAATAAAAACAAGAAAAATATAACTTAAAAAAGAGAGCCGCAGAAAGATAAAAGAATAGAAGCAGCTCTATATGATGTTGAGACAGCAACCCGCACAGAGGCCCTCACCCATGGGCCCCTCCCATGGGTCCCACCCGAGATTATAAATCATAATTAATAAGAGTGTAATAATATCATAGAAAATAAAAACAAGAAAAATATAACTTAAAAAAGAGAGCCGCAGAAAGATAAAAGAATAGAAGCAGCTCTACATGATGCTGTGACAGCAACCCGCACAGAGGCCCTCACCCATGGGCCCCTCCCATGGGTCCCACCCGAGACTATAAATCATAATTAATCAGAGTATATTAATGACATAAAAAATAAAAACAAGAGAAATATGACTTAAAAAAGAGAGCCGCACATAGATAAGAGAACAGAAGCAGCTCTACATGATGCTGAAACAGCAACCCGCACAGAGGCCCTCACCCATGGGCCCATCCCATAGGTCCCAACTGAGATATATAAATGATAATTAATGAAAGTAAATTAGAATAAATAGTAATGACAGTGAAGAGAATTTTCTTTGCGTTTCAATTTTAAATCGATAGTATATCTATTAATCAGTAGTATGTAGTAGTACATGTATATGATTTTTATAACATTGTTAAGAATATCCTGTTGTTTAAATATTAATTAATTATAATTTACGTACATCGTACATTATAATTAAATGTTAAGATAATCTTCTTTATTAATTATTCCTTCCCGTGTTCGCGATCCCACGACCTGGAACTAGCTGAAAAGAAAAAAGGAAAAAGAAAAGAATATGTATATATATAAATTAATTATACGAACGATAAAATTCTGAAATTAATTTAATTAAACTTAAGAAAAATAAAAGATTAATTAAAAAAAAAAAAAATGAAATACGTTAAACACTGAAATAAAAAAATATTATTATCTCTGAAAGAAATATTATATTACTTTTACATTTCATAGATAAATGGTTTTAAAATAGAACTCGATTTTATTAAAATAAAATTATAAATTTAACTGTACTTTAGAAAAGAGAAAATGTGCAAACTTTATCAATCGACTTTAACGTAAAATTTGATTTTATTAAACTAAAATTATAAATTCAATTGAGTTTTAAAAAAGAGAAAATGTGTAAAATTTATGTCTCGAGTTTAATATTAAAAATGCAAAAAATATGAAATAATCTTATTCGCCTAAATGTGGCAATGTGGGAATGTTATTTACGGAATGTTACTTCGTCTCAGTTTTTTAAATCTACACCCCTACACCCATCACCATAAGAGCAATTTGAGTGACAACATGGTAAAATTAAAATACGGCTAAGAGCCATTCTCGAAAGTTTCTAGTGAACCTTCGAAAATAACTCAATAACCTAATAGTTGTCCTCTTGAGCCACATATTGTGGGGACCTTTTCGGCATATAGCCTCTTCTTTCCTTCGTGCCCCAACCTAATCGATTATCATTTTAAAACTGTAACGACAAAATTTGATTCCAAATTCTAAGATATGAAAGAAAACCCTAACACAATCCTAACGTATCTGAAAACTTATTATTATCTTTTCGAAAGATACTTTTTCGCAGCATAGGAGAAATAAGAATTAGTATATTAATTGCTGAAAATCCTAAGCTAAAAATTAATTAATTTATCATTTAGGCTTACGGACTACATCTCTTTGTTTTTTTAATAATCAAAATCAATGACTCTATCGAGACTTTTCTTTTATCAATTTAAATTGATTAAATATTTAATTAATAATTATTTAAAAATATAAAGCAAACCCTTGGACGTTCCTTTTTACAAACGAACATTTTAATTATTGTAATAAAATCATTCACAGTTTCGTTTGTAATCCAGAGACTACCCATCGCGAATGTCTTCTTGCTCATTCTTTATTAGAAATCATGAATATCGATTCTTTACTTATTTCCGCGCGAGTAAAATATTTAAAAATGTTTTAAAATATTCAAAACCTCAAATAATTATAAACACGTATGAGCAAGAGGACCCTATCCTGATCTAATAAATAAATTAAAAAATAAGAAACCATTCACGAATAAATCTCCGAAGAAATTTATTCGTGGTCACTCAATGCTCTTCTACTAATTAATTACAACCAATCACCCGTGCCGATTCGGACCTTTTGTCCTCGACATGATTAAGTGATTGGAGGGACTTAAAAATTCACTTACTACTTAAGAAGTTCTGCGATGGCTCCAAAACACTCGTTCATGGTTTAAATCAACATTGAAGATGGATGATTCTTTAAAATTATGTAGGTCGACATCGAAGTTGATCAAGATCCTCTTCAATGATGCACTGACTCGATTACGCGATAAATATTTTTAAACGAACGGTCACTGAATTTACTTTGCGAAATTCTACTGTCTTTTATAAATACAATCTATGTGACTGTTAAAAAAGCAAAACATATTGCTGAATAAACACTGATTCTAACGATTGCATTGCACGCAATCGATGTAGATACACATGTTGTTTAAATCGCGAAACACGAACGAACAAACACTGCTTCTACTTCGCGAAATTTTTATTTAAGTGATACAAATATTCGATTTTATCATTGCTTCGCGCGCGTGTGCAATGATGTTCTGAAACAAAAAAAAAAAACAAAATTATTATTATCACTGTTATAATAAGAAACTTTATAAATTATTGAACAAACGTGCGATATAAAAATATATTTACTTTCAATATTCGCTGATACTTGCAACAAAGACATCCTGAGATACTTTCGATAATTACTCGTCAAAGGACAAAGAAGAACTGAGTCGATAATCGTCCAAGTCTATAAAGATATCGTATAAGTTACTAAAAAAAAAGACAAACAAATACCGGATGAAAATTATAAACTACAGAAATTTTAAATTAAAATTATTCTAAGTCCCGTTATTGTCTTTCAAATGTTTAAATGAATGAACTATTGTTCAAATATTATTTCATTGAACCTTATATACATAAAAGATTATTTAATTAACTACAAAATTACCGAACTTATTGATTTATAATTTTACACGATTAGAAATACAGAGTATCGATGTACACTAGACGGAATGCAAAAGGTAACTGACACGATACTTGTCAAAGTTAAGAAAGAACGCGTTAATGTTTAATTTGCACAAGGCCAACAATTTCGAGATTAGAATTTTAAAGTTCCGAAATTGAATATTAAAATTATTTTAATTCTCACGCGCGTTATTGTATTTTTAATTATAAAACGAATGTAAAATTGTTTGAATATTAGTTTATTATATGCCACGTACATGGTAGATTGTTTAAATAATTGAATAAATAACGAAAGTATTAATTAAGTATTTCCGCATTTAAAAAGAACGATTATCGATGTACACTGGACGGAATGCAAAAGGATACTGACACGATACTTGTCAAAGTTAAGAAAGAGCGCATTTATGTTTACTTTGTACAAGGCCAACAATTTCGAGATTAGAATTTTAAAGTTCCGAAATTGAATATTAAAATTATTTTAATTCTCACGCGCGTTATTGTATTTTTAATTATAAAACGAATGTAAAATTGTTTGAATATTAGTTTATTATATGCCACGTACATGGTAGATTGTTTAAATAATTGAATAAATAACGAAAGTATTAATTAAGTATTTCCGCATTTAAAAAGAACGATTATCGATGTACACTGGACGGAATGCAAAAGGATACTGACACGATACTTGTCAAAGTTAAGAAAGAGCGCGTTTATGTTTACTTTGTACAAGGCCAACTATCCCGAGAATAAAATTTTAAAGTACCGAAATTGAATATTAAAATTAATCTATGTCTCACGCCCGTTATCGTACTTTTAATTATTAAACGAATGTAAAATTGTTTAAATATTAGTTTATTATATGCCACGTACATGGTAGATTGTTTAAATAATTGAATAAATAACGAAAGTATTAATTAAGTATTTCCGCATTTAAAAAGAACGATTATCGATGTACACTGGACGGAATGCAAAAGGATACTGACACGATACTTGTCAAAGTTAAGAAAGAACGCGTTAATGTTTAATTTGCACAAGGCCAACAATTTCGAGATTAGAATTTTAAAGTTCCGAAATTGAATATTAAAATTATTTTAATTCTCACGCGCGTTATTGTATTTTTAATTATAAAACGAATGTAAAATTGTTTGAATATTAGTTTATTATATGCCACGTACATGGTAGATTGTTTAAATAATTGAATAAATAACGAAAGTATTAATTAAGTATTTCCGCATTTAAAAAGAACGATTATCGATGTACACTGGACGGAATGCAAAAGGATACTGACACGATACTTGTCAAAGTTAAGAAAGAGCGCGTTTATGTTTACTTTGTACAAGGCCAACTATCCCGAGAATAAAATTTTAAAGTACCGAAATTGAATATTAAAATTAATCTATGTCTCACGCCCGTTATCGTACTTTTAATTATTAAACGAATGTAAAATTGTTTAAATATTAGTTTATTATATGCCACGTACATGGTAGTTTGTTTAAATAATTGAATAAATAACGAAAGTATTAATTAAGTATTTCCGCGTTTAGAAAGAACGATTATCGATGTACACTGGACGGAATGCAAAAGGTAACTGACACGATACTTGTCAAAGTTAAGAAAGAGCGCGTTTATGTTTACTTTGTACAAGGCCAACTATCCCGAGAATAAAATTTTAAAGTACCGAAATTGAATATTAAAATTAATCTATGTCTCACGCCCGTTATCGTACTTTTAATTATTAAACGAATGTAAAATTGTTTGAATATTAGTTTATTATATGCCACGTACATGGTAGATTGTTTAAATAATTGAATAAATAACGAAAGTATTAATTAAGTATTTCCGCATTTAAAAAGAACGATTATCGATGTACACTGGACGGAATGCAAAAGGATACTGACACGATACTTGTCAAAGTTAAGAAAGAACGCGTTAATGTTTAATTTGCACAAGGCCAACAATTTCGAGATTAGAATTTTAAAGTTCCGAAATTGAATATTAAAATTATTTTAATTCTCACGCGCGTTATTGTATTTTTAATTATAAAACGAATGTAAAATTGTTTGAATATTAGTTTATTATATGCCACGTACATGGTAGATTGTTTAAATAATTGAATAAATAACGAAAGTATTAATTAAGTATTTCCGCATTTCAAAAGAACGATTATCGATGTACACTGGACGGAATGCAAAAGGATACTGACACGATACTTGTCAAAGTTAAGAAAGAGCGCGTTTATGTTTACTTTGTACAAGGCCAACTATCCCGAGAATAAAATTTTAAAGTACCGAAATTGAATATTAAAATTAATCTATGTCTCACGCCCGTTATCGTACTTTTAATTATTAAACGAATGTAAAATTGTTTAAATATTAGTTTATTATATGCCACGTACATGGTAGTTTGTTTAAATAATTGAATAAATAACGAAAGTATTAATTAAGTATTTCCGCGTTTAGAAAGAACGATTATCGATGTACACTGGACGGAATGCAAAAGGATACTGACACGATACTTGTCAAAGTTAAGAAAGAGCGCGTTTATGTTTACTTTGTACAAGGCCAACAATCCCGAGATTAAAATTTTAAAGTACCGAAATTGAATGTTAAAATTATTCTATGTCTCACGCCCGTTATCGTATTTTTAATTATTAAACGAATATAAAATTGTTTAAATATTAGTTTGTTATATGCCGCGTACATGGGAGATTGTTTAAATAATTGAAAAATTATCGAAAGTATCAACTAAGAATTCTCGCGTTTAGAAAGAACGATTATCTATGTGCACTGGACGAAATGCAAAAGGTAACTGATACGATACTTGTCAAAGTTAAAAAAGAGCGCGTTTATGTTTACTTTGTACAAGGCCAACTATCCCGAGAATAAAATTTTAAAGTACCGAAATTGAATATTAAAATTAATCTATGTCTCACGCCCGTTATCGTACTTTTAATTATTAAACGAATGTAAAATTGTTTAAATATTAGTTTATTATATGCCACGTACATGGTAGTTTGTTTATATAATTGAAAAATTATCGAAAGTATCAACTAAGAATTTTCGCGTTTAGAAAGAACGATTATCGATGTACACTGGACGGAATGCAAAAGGATACTGACACGATACTTGTCAAAGTTAAGAAAGAGCGCGTTTATGTTTACTTTGTACAAGGCTAACAATTCCGAGATTAGAATTTTAAAGTCCCGAAATTGAATATTAAAATTATTTTAATTCTCACGCGCGTTATTGTATTTTTAATTATAAAACGAATGTAAAATTGTTTGAATATTAGTTTATTATATGCCACGTACATGGTAGATTGTTTAAATAATTGAAAAATTATCGAAAGTATCAACTAAGAATTTTCGCGTTTAGAAAGAACGATTATCGATGTACACTGGACGGAATGCAAAAGGATACTGACACGATACTTGTCAAAGTTAAGAAAGAGCGCGTTTATGTTTACTTTGTACAAGGCCAACAATTCCGAGATTAGAATTTTAAAGTCCCGAAATTGAATATTAAAATTATTTTAATTCTCACGCGCGTTATTGTATTTTTAATTATAAAACGAATGTAAAATTGTTTGAATATTAGTTTATTATATGCCACGTACATGGTAGATTGTTTAAATAATTGAAAAATTATCGAAAGTATCAACTGAGAATTTTCGCGTTTAGAAAGAACGATTATCGATGTACACTGGACGGAATGCAAAAGAAAACTGACACGATACTTGTCAAAGTTAAGAAAAAGCACGTTTATGTTTACATTGCACAAGGCCAACAATCCCGGTATTAAAATCTTAAAGTATTAGAATTTTATATTAAAATTATTTTAATTCTCACGCCCGTTATCGTATTGTTAATTATTAAACGAATGTGCAATTGTTTAAATATTATTTTATTATACTCTGTATACTTTACAGATTGTTTAAATATTTATAAATCACCGAAAGTGTTAGTTTATAATTTTTCTTGTTTAGAAAGAGAGTTTTGATGTGCACTCGTCGGAGGACAACTGTTAACTAACTCTCTAATCATCAAAGTTAATGAAAAGATCGTTTATGTTTATATTACGCAAGGCCAAATGTTCCGAAATTAAGAATTTGATGTATTAGAATGTTATATTAATGTTATTCTAAATTCCACGCACGTTTCTCTCTTTTTATTGTTTAAACGAATGTACTATTGTTTAAATATTAGTTTTTTATACTCTGTATACATTACAGATTGTATAAATAATTATTTATTTTTTCTTTAGATTCATCTGTTCAAAGATTGGACGATTAATTTACCATAGTTTCTCCGTGCGAGTATTGTGAAAAGCATTTCTTTACTTTTGTAATTATTCAAAATGTTCTAGAATCAGCTAATAACCAGTTAATCGCTATTTCACTGGCATAAAAGATACTCCTTTATGAAAATCAGCAGTGGGGATATTAGCTTCATCTCTTTTGTCGGAAATTTCAAGAACCGCCATAGTAAAAAACTTCTTCTATGCGAGAAATGTCGAATACAGCATTTACGTGAACAACGAAAACAGGCGTAATTCCTAATTAATTTTGATGGGCAATATCTCTGTTTAAAGACGAAGATTTCATCTAAAATATATCTTTTTCGAATGTTTGAAAAAGCTTTTAATTTGTGCATAAACTATTCTCGAAAAATACCTTTCTTTATTACGACTTTTTTTCGAAAAGACTAAAGCTTTTTCAAAAATTCAGAAAAGATATGTCCTAGATTAAACCTTCGTCTTTAAAACGAGACTTTATTCATCAAAATCGATCAAGAATTACGGCTGTTCTCATTAATGGCATTTATTAATGAGAATTAAATCATTATAGTACCAGGATTAGTGAACAGCCTTAGACATTCTACTGATTGTTGGACCGTATCACTGCTTATCAACAAGTTTTTTACTGTTGATAAAAAATGTCATTGCGCGCGAATTGTTCTGAGTTCATTGATGAGTGTCGATTGATCGTGTATAAATTATTTCGCTTAAGGATGCAAATAAATTGATATATTCTTTATTCTATTACATTATTTTACTTCCTCTTATAAGTAGCCGCCGTTATACTTTTATTATATAATATGTTTATTATAGTATATAACTAATATGTATTATATGTATATATTTTGTATATATATATATATATATATATATATATATATATATATATATATATATATATATATATAATACATATTGTATATATATATATTTGCACACGCTCACACAACTTTTTATTTATCCTGTATGGCAAATTAAGTCAAAAAATTTGAATCGAGAGATCACACTTTTTTTAACTTATTTATTTTATCACTAATATTTGCATATAGGAATACTATTAAAATATTGTATAATATGATAGATATAATAAAATTAAGACAAAGAATAAAATATGATAGAGCTGAATATCTATAATGTATGAATGACTAACATGAAAATCTATCGCGTATTTTATCTAACGTTCAACTTGGTTTTATTATATCTTATGTAATTGCATGGAAATTAATTAATAAGCAAGGAACAAATAAATGGTACTTATTTTCAAAGGAACTATGTATTAAGAGATATGTTTACTGCGTTTGTTAAGATGAAACAGACCATATCATACTTCGATTTTTTCATTTCAAAAATTTATGCACAACTCTCAAATGAATATGAACTATTAACCATAATATGCGCGTGTATATGTAGTTATAAAAGGTGTGTAGAAAATGAGATAATAAGAACCAAAGAGACAAAGATAAAAAAAAATAATGCTAGTCATGTAACTGCATCACTTATTTTATCACAATAAGTAATCAACGATGTAGTTGAAACTCAAATTATCTTATTGTATAAACATACACTCTTTTGTTTATTTAAACAAGAGCAATTAATTGCATATAGTCGAGTTCAACAATGAACCTTAATTAAAATTTTTTACAGAGCTAAAAATATGCTCTGATGCATTAGTTTGTTCAAAATTTAGAAATATTTTAATACATTTTTTCATAATTCCATTGGTTCAAATGAACTTATTTGATTTAAATCAGGTATACCATCGCTATTATTATTGTTGTTGTTGTTGTTGTTATTATTATTGTCATCTGATGTATTTGGAACTGGCGTTGGAGTATCTCTTGTAGGTAAAATACGAAGATGTTTACTTGGTGGTTCCCAAAGAACTAATGCCATGGAGGGCCTTTCCCTAAAAAACAGTAATTACAACTATTCTAATATCTATACATTCATATATCAATGATATATGATATATCTATCTTATAGTAAATTTACAATTTGGATAGAAGAGTCGATGGAAGAATGGATTCTTGCTGTATTCGCTTCAATTCTTCGGATAAAATTAATCTTGGACTCTTTAAATTATCAGTATCAACGACATTAGCAGTTTCCATATCCATCCCTACATTGGATTTTTCAAGTGGAGTATTTGCTGTTGATGTAGATGGTACAGGATCTTGCGAATGATAAGTAGAACTGATATGTAAATCTTGAAAATGTGCAGCCATTTTTTCTTCGGTTATTAATTGTTTTGTCTTTCTGCTGTTAGATCAACAAATTATTCATATTAGTTTATTTGTACAATAAATCTCTTATTCAAGAGATAATAAAATGAAAGTTTACATGTCAAGTAAATCCGGAGTCTCTAATTTTCTTTTCTGATGTAGGTTAGATGTAACATTTTGTTCACCGGTAAATCTGATCAATTCAGATTGTTGTACCGATGGTACACTCCAAGGTATAGATAAAGGTAATACTTGGGGCATTTGTGTCCAAGAACCTACTTGCTGAGAAGTACCTTGTTGTATTATCATGTGTTGAAATATCGATGGTGGAGTATGCAGATGTGTACCTCCCATTGCATTCTGTTATAAAAAAAAGAAAAAAAAAAAAGAAAAAAGAAATTTATTACTAATTTACAAATATCTATACTTCATGAATTTTCACTAATTTATAACAAACATAAATGTATAAAAATGCAATTCGAAATATGATATTTCTATCTATAATTTACAAATAACGATACAAGTTAGTTATTCTAAAGGCTTCTTTGAATATGATAGGTTACTTACTGTCATTTGGAATAACAAAGTGAAAATTTTTAATTTTTATGTTCCGAGTTTAATTTTATAACGATGACGTATACAAAATATGAGCTTGAATTAAAATTATTATTGGAAAATAATCTTGAAGGTTAAAAATTATAAAGAAGAACAATAGGAAATCTGAGTTTATCTTCCACTTTGTTTCACAGAGACGCTAACCTTCACAAGTTCTTTGTAAGGTTATATCAATAATGTCAGATGATATAAATGTGTTAAAACATTAAAGAAAAATACAATTGTAAACAATAATAAAAAGAGGCTTAAATATTGTCCCTTCTGTTATTGTCCGAGTATAACCTTCGCTTGCATTGCTATATAAATTTCACTTTTCTCGAAAGATCGTCTAACTACTAAGAATTTGTTGTCGTTCTCTCTTCTACGACGTTTTCTAAATAAATACTTTTTGATAAAAGTGCGTTCAGTTACTTTAACACTTTGCATACACACGGTTAAAGTAAAAACTGTTCACAAAACTTTGAGAATAAATAATTTGATGATTATTGCGTTACTTTGACATACATACAGTCATATATTAGAAACGTAATGTACGTTCAACGTTTCGACTCGGATTACATTGACCAGTGTTGCCAACCTAAATTTATAAATATTTTAAACGATTAGAAATACAAAAGTTCCCGCCAATAAACAGCTACCTCAAATATATTAATCCGAGGAATCAAATTTCATTTTTTTTTAATTTTGTACATACAGATTTCCTTTCTAAATATCAATATCGTTAATGATCATTAATTTTTTTAATAGATATAACTATCATTAATGACTTCTTGTGTATCATGTTGCATGAATTGATGACGTTATGTATACGCGCAGTAAGCTTCTATTTCGAAAGTGCTAAAATGCATTCGAGCAAATAATCAAATATTACGTTTCAAATATTACGTACAAATTTCACAAGGACAAATAAACTGTGAACTTTAAGTTTAACTCAAGCTACGTTCATGTAATTCGACCGATGAATTATATTTTTTATTTAACTTTAATTGTACGCAATTCTCGTTCCACGTGTGGCAATCAAATTTTTCAGTTAATAGAAAAAGACATTTTTGCAGAATGGCACGATATGGAAATGGAATTTTGAAGCATTACAAAATATTGCAGACTTGTAATTAACCTGGAAAGACCTGTTTGCATAGCTAGCTTATTAAAGGTCAACGAATGCGAGTTATATGGAAATGCGCGAGACCTTTCCATTTGCATTTACATTTACATATATATTTACATAGTTCGAATTTCCATCGAAAATTTCTTTTGGAAAAATTTAAGTGCTTATGTAAGTAATCTTCTCTAACAATGGAAAATTTTGGACGGATTTGAAAATCGTCCATGTTTTATTATCTTTATGATAGACATTAAGAAATGATTCGTATTCTTCCATCGCACGAAAATTGAGCGATTACGTACGAATGTTCGTAACATAAATTACGGACAAGGCAATTCTCCTTCCATAAATAATAAAGCGATATTTTCTTCGAGCATGTATTTATCAACACGTGCTATTTACTTCGGGGTAGGTAGAAAACGCTTGGTTGGAATACAAACAGCCTTCGTTATTTTTTCTCTTTCTCTCTCCAGCTTTCTATCTCCATTTAATAAGTGAATCATATAAATATTGACGTGAAAAATCTTAATGACAATGAATTTCCTTATGTAGACGTACATCTCGTCGGATTCGTCAAGATCGAATGAGTAGCCGATTTCTATTTTTCATTTCCGAGGATAAAAGGATAAGAACGGAGGAGAGCGAAAAAGGAAGAGGAGGAGGAGGATCGGCGTACTCGGTTATTATGCGATCGACATAGCTTGAAAACGATTAATACTATTGTTATGATTCAGAGGTACATCGTGACGTAGTATCCACTTCAGCGATCTGTCTGGTAGTCGCTCGCGAGGTAGTCGTAAAGATCCTCTCAGTTTGCGTCTGGATTGCGCCGAATTCACTACGAATAGAAATCTTTCGATAAAGTGATAGCGTGCGAAATGAATAATGTGCGAGAATTCAAAGTTAAAGGAAAATAGCGTCATGTCGCAAGATAATTTGGAATCAATCGAATCGATTAAATCGAAAAGCGCGAGTCTCGATCATTTCGAAGATGAGAAGCGCGGGAAAAGTTGCGCGGATGAATTTATAGTCGGTAAATCGAATAAATCGACGCAAAGTGATATCACTCATTCAAATTGGAGACATTCTTATGGTCTCTCGCATAAATCTTATTACGGTGGATTGCAGCAACAACGTTCGACTTCTACGTTGCATTTGCCAAAGCACAGTCAGTATCAGATAAGCGAATCTAATTTTTCCACTTACAATCCGAAGAATAACACTTTTTGCTCGACCCAAAGCGAATTGATATTATCAGCTAGGAACAGAGCCAGCAAATATGTCACGTTGGACATGCGATCTAACGTTGTAGGAACTCCTCCCTCGCATCTTTATCTACCTTCAAATTCAAACAATTTCACACTTGGAGGTAGCGTACAACCGTGCAACACGTGTTGTTGCGCTTGCAACGGACCACAAAATTCTCAAACGAATGTACCTCTCGTTACATCTCCTTCGATTAATGAACATGATGGACCACAAAGCCTCTCCTGGAGGAGATTGCACATGAGCAGAGCAAAACTAAAGGCAACCGCGACAACGTCCGAACTTTTAAGTGGTTTCGCAATGGTGAGCTAAGATCGAATGGATAACACGAACATCGATATAGCTATCCTTTCTTAACATTCTCATTTGTCATTTCTACGATGATCTCATAGTAAATCCCTCGTAATGATAGATTTTCGATTCATTTACCTTATATCATAGAAAATAGAAATCGTTGAAAAATGTTACCACGAACAAAGTCTGCCTGCGATTACACAACGTTTCCTGAAAATCATTAAATCAACATCAACGACAATTCCATGTATGATCTTCAAGCTTGATCTCTGATTATGCAAGACAAACACAGCTTTCTTCTATATATTTTTGCGCGAGAATTATTTCACGTTGAAAATTCATCCTCCAATCAACTAATTAAAAAAAGATAGCGTTGTGCGATTAAACTTCTACTTAACGGCATCATAAAAAGATTGACGTTCACACCGTAATCGTATCGCAAACATCGTAAAAAATGAAAAAAAAAAAGTATAAATTTAAGAAATCAGAAATTGATAAAAAGTCAAAATATATCAAGGAATGTCATAAAGATATTGCGTCTTTCTTAGTCATTTTTCTTGATCGTACTAAATTTGTATATTATTTTTATGCTTCAGGTCGCAATGGTAGAACTACAAATAAATGATCCAACTGCGGTACCGGAATGGCTGTTTGTTATGTTTGCGGTTTGCACGACGGTATTAGTATCGGTGCACATCTTTGCTTTAATGATAAGCACATATCTTTTGCCGAACGTCGAAGCTATCAGTAAATTACAAATATCGCGTCTCATTACAGAATCCCCACACGAAAGAATGCGTGGTTTTATAGAATTGGCCTGGGCATTTTCAACGGTCTTAGGATTATTTTTATTTTTGGTCGAAGTAGCGATACTTTGTTGGGTCAAATTTTGGGATTATTCCTTCACCGCTGCTACTGCCAGTACTATTATAGTAATACCAGTACTTATAGTATTCGTAGCTTTTGCCGTCCATTTTTATCATTCTCTTGTTGTTTATAAGTGTGAAACATCGATATCGGATATAAAAGAATTAGAGAGTATAAAAAGAAATTTGGATAATGCAACGATAAATCATACTACGGTATAACGAATATAAATGGCAAGTTCATTACATTTTGAAAACAACGAAACTTTTTGGACATATTTACTCAAATATATATACCAAGTATATGTACAAGTTTTTGATAGAATAAGTTACATGTTCCTATTGGATATAATAATATCATCTTCGAGAACGATCATTTCTAAGCATAGTAGTGGTGAAGAAAATACACGTATAAGTCTGTTTAATAAACATTAATAAACATTTAATAAATTACTTATTAAACACAGCCACAAACGAAAATGGCTATCTATCGTTATATATAAAAACGTACATCGATGTACACGTCAGAATCAAAATTTGCAACGGGACAAATAGGCGCGCGTTTTTATTTCGTTTCTTCTTTGTTTTTTCTTGTTTTTTTTTTTTTTTTTTTTGTTTAATATTTTAATTATATCTTACGGTATTTAATTCCTAATGCACGATTCAATTTTCAATTTTTCATTAAACATTTTTTTTCTTTTTGCCTATCATACGTATGCATTCTTTTTGAATTTTCTGTTTGTTTTGGATTAAAAAAATCAAAGAATCATTTTGCGCCTTTGTTTTATATATATATATGTATATATATATATACACATATATGTATATATATGTATATATATATATTTTTTCTTCTTTTTAAATTTACATAACGAACAGTATTTTTTGTCGATAAAATTTCAGACTTTGCACGAAATTCCATAGTAAATAATAATTATATCGCTGTCTTCCACGAAACTGAGGTTCGTTATATATAATTTAAATGCCTGACTACACATAACGCATTTTTCATTAACGTATCGTAAATTAAGTTGCGATTTAATCGATTTAATTTATAATATTAGATTTTTCTTCCTTCTTCTTTTATACAAAATAACATATTTATGAATGAAATTAATATCAGGATGAGAACAATGAAATATAAATACTGTTATATAAATGCATCTTCTGGATAAAGAAATTTCATAAGATTTCTATCTAATTGCAGAAACGTTTTCATTTATATATGTACGTATATCTGATGGCGCGATATTAATTATATTTTAAATGGTACTTAATTTAATCTAAAAATATGCTTCAATACATATCTTCAGAGATAGGATCTTACTTTTAAAAATGGGAAGATATTCGTGATGTAAATTTAAATATTCTTAGATTAATTATATATACAACTGAATGATTAATCTAAACCTTATCTTATATATAGATATTTTTTTTCTTTTTTCTTTTTTTTTTCTTTTTTTTTTTTTTATCGCATTACACATAAGTGTTATCGATATATAGTATCAAAAAATCAAGTTCGAAAAATACTCGTAGAGAGAAATAAATTATTATCTATCGAGAACACGATTCGACTGAAAACAACGTACTTCGATAACGTATGATATATCATGATAAAAGGAAAACTTGTTTGTGCTATGGACAGGTAGATAAACAGAAAATGGGAAGTATCAGATAATATTACGCAAAAACTAAATAATTTATGTACCAAAAAGTGTATTTAATTTAAAATATTTTCACAACTAGACACTTTGGATCTATTGATAAAACACCATCAAAGAAGCAGATTGAGAATGGGAGTAATTTAATTCTAATACATACATTCAGCATGAAACTGAAATTAATCTTCACGATAAATCTTGACAATTTCCAATGCTTTTATTTGCACGATGCTATTTAAAATGTTTTTTGTTCTAATTATTTCATTTGCATAATAACAAATAACGCGCATTGTATTTTTCTTTTTTTCTTTTTATTTTAAAACCACATATGTAAATCAGCATATGAGGAAAAAAATCAAATACTTTTTGGTTTATGTTGCTACTGTACAAAATAATTTATCACTTACTGCCACTGTTACTTTTTACGAACATAAGGAAGTACTGTTAAAAAATATGAAGGTGCGCTCAGAAGAAAGCGTGCCGAATCGCTTGATACAATTATCAATATTGCAGATACATCGTACGCAAGTGCGCGAATAATAACCTACGTTAAAAAGGTTTGCAACATTCGCAACTGTTTTTGCAGACCTGCACGATTACCATGTATATTAACGCGATTGATCTAAACGCATCTTAACAATCTTGGCAAAAGTATGCTTATTTTGAGAACATAAAATTATACTCTAGAATCATGATATACAAATAAATCTTTCTCTCAACATTTGTTACAATCTAATAACATAATATATATGTTTTAAAGAAATACAAGATGAGTTGTTACGTCATATACATTTGTTTTGCGTAATGTAAGTTCAATTGATAAACACTGATTATTTAATCTGTATGAAATCGCGAATTATTTGATCTGTTTATACTGTGTCATAGCATACTGTGTATTATATTATACTATTTTATACTATATTGTATTATACTGCATTAATGTAATATTATGTAGTATTATACTATGTCAACCTACTATGTTATAAATTGATGCAGGCAAAAGTTAAAGAAAATTTGTTCTTGAAAAATCTCTCGATAAATTGATTTTTATACACATTATTTTCAGTCTTGTCTTTAAATAAACATATAAAGTCTTTCAAGTATCCTATCCATAGCAAGTGCTTAGGAAGCTATTCAAAGAATTAATTTTTCTTTAAAATTGGGTATACTTTTTCGGAATAAAAACCCAAATATACAGTTCGTCTTTAATCATGTTATTTTCACATTGATTATTTTGCAATTCAATAATATTTTCAATTTTATTGTTCATCGAACAAGTAAGAAAATTCTATAAGTTAAGCTTATTCACAATGCCAAAGCGAACTGGAACTCTGAGTTTTTTAAATTATGAAAATGATATATTTACATAAACATTGCTTTTTCCTATACTAACCTAATTTCAAAGAAAGTCACAACCTACTCACACATATTCACTGAATTTAGAGTTAAATTTTCAAACAAATGTATATTAGTTTAATTATAAATCGGTGTTACGTACAATTCATTCGATGCTCCGTAAATAATAAATAAAAAATATTTTATGCAATCTTCTGCTGCTGAAGCATCAATATAGAGTGGAGTGACTATTAAGCATTTTTCATTTATATCCAGATCAATTACTTCAATGTTTTCAATTTGCACATACATTCTCGTAAAAATAGAAAAGAAAGAATAATAATAGTAATAATAATAATAATAATAATATTAATAATAATAATAATAATAATAATAATAATAATAATAATAATAATAATAATGATAGTAAGTATAATAATAATAATAGTAATAATAATAAAATTGAAACAAAAAGCAAGTAGAATTTGTTTTTCCAAATAATAATTTTTATAGTTTAGCGTATCTAATAAATTTTAGAATACTTATTGTTTACTCTCAATTATCTACCACACATACTCTATTCATACTTGACACCAACATTTTAAGATATATGTAAAGAACGCTGACAAAATAGGAGTATTGGCTGGTATTTCGGAAATAAAAATTATTTCTTTCTTATTTTAATGTATAAAAAAATATATATATAAAAAAAGAAAGAAAAGAAAGAAATGATAACTTGTGCATAAACGGTACTCCACTCTTAATATTACTTTGTTCATGAAAATTAATTCTATAAGAGAAATTCTTAGGTGCACTATGTAATGTCCTGGTTAATATTCGAACATGTATTTGCTTTTTTATGAATCAATGATATTAAAAAACTGTGAATGTGTCATGTATGGAAAATCTTACTTACTTAAAGTGATACTGACAAAGACCAGAACTAAAAATTTTAAATGACAATGAATCTTGTATTATAATTTCTCAAGAGCCATGACTCTTGTCAAACTTCCATATATATAGAAGGTTGTTGAGATATGAATGGTTCACTCCACATCCGACGTAAATCCCCCTAAAACATTATGATTTAAATCTGAAGTATATATATGTACATATATATGTATATATATATATATATATATATATATATATCTATATCTATATATCTATAATATGCGAACTTATATTTTGCGATAAAACATGGAAAAACTTATGTGCTTAAAATGTACCTTTAAATAAGCCATTGTCAGTAGTGGCAGAAGGGTAAAGGGCACAAGATACAATAAGGCAGGCTGTGCAGCTTTGAACACCTCAGAGCTTACAGTAGCAGTGAGTAAACCAAGAAAATAGCCAATTAAGGAGCAATGAAAATAACTAATACGGTTGAAGTGTCGTGGTGGTGGAACTCCTGTTTCACAACCACCAGGCAAGAGCTGACTCTTTTTATATGCATCATATCTTAACACAAAGCAGAGTAAAAGACCTGGCATAACGATATCACCAAGACCTAGCATTGAAAAATGTCCCGCTTGATGCATCGAAGGAAACATCAGCTTTCCTGGTAGAGGAAGTTTTGGAGCCTCCCTAGCTACACCACCTAAGTGCAATCTTTTGGCGACAAGACTTACTGGATTATCAGCAGGTCTAGTTGCTACCTATGAAAAGTAATATCTAAAATTATATCCCTTTGGAAAACATTTGGAAAATTTATACTATTTGATTTGAGAAATCTATACTTCTCTGATTATGTAAAAATCATGCAAATTCGATTATTAAGATAAAATAATAACATAATGACTCACCTTAACCATTACGTTTGTACTAAATATATAAGATGAAAAGAAGACCCAGAAAACATCATAAATCAAAAGTCCAGTTAATAGCAAAGTAGATACTTTTAAACTTGGTAATCGAACAAATGCAATGAAGGCTACACAAAGGCCCATGCCCATTGCATCCATGAGTAACCAATGTCCTGTCAGTACCCATACACATACTATGCTCACACTGAGTGAAAATGAAAGTAATTCTGCCCCTGTAAATCTTCCACAAATGCCAAAGGATATTTTATTTCCATCTGTGCAGGGTCTAATTATATATTGACACATGGGTAGTAGAAGAAATGCCAAAGCAACTGTAGCTATGACTGTAAATATAAATAGTATATATTTTCCATTACCATTCTATAATAACAGATGATGAACTTTTTTTGAGATAACTATTCATAAACTTACTGGCTGTACATATTGCTAAGAGCATTTGCATGCTATCAAAAAAGAAAAACATGACGAGTAGAGAAATGGAAGCACCAAGAGGTAGACAGAGAGCATGCATTGTATCTAAGGTTTGGATTCTTGCTCCGTTAGCACCACCTTTGTTTCCAGTACTACTATTACTCGACATTCCATTACGTTGCCTTTCTTTTTCTCTTTCTTTTGCTTCCTGTTCCATATTTAAGGATCGGAAACTGCCATAGACTATCAGTAGAATTGAAATTAGGAAAGTGGATATCCTGGATGAATCCATTATAGAATAAGCCCTAAAAAAATATACAATCAGAATATACAGATCAATGAAATAAAGTTTTTAAGTGTTATGTCTTTGCAAAATAATAAAACTAACCACTGATAGTCAACTTGATACGTGGCCATCTTTAGCAATGCTTGGCCGTAGCACACAGCGTTATGCTAAGACACTTTGTGTCATTTAGACGTCCTTTAATGTACTTTCCATTTGCACTAACCTATATCAGAGATCATCTGTAGATAAAACTATGAATTAATTAAAAAAAAAAAAAACAATGTCACTTTTTTTGCCTTGTCGTACAGAAACTAAATCAAAAAAGAAAAGCTTACCTATCGCACATCACATTAAACATTATTGGCAAACAGAGTTAGGCCACTTAAGACTTCAGTCATCACCTATATAGAAAACAATGAAAATAAATCATTTCTTTTGCTATATAAAAAAGGATAAGAAGAAAAATATTAAAGAACACAATGAAGTTTTATATATATATATATATATGTATATGTATATGTATATATATATATATATATGTGCCAGTTAAAATTATATAATATAGTTGTAGAATGAAAAAGTAAAAAAAATCTCAATGCACCCTGTTGAAAGTAAAACATTCTTAATGGCAAAATAAATAAGACAGCCATTTTACCATGTTGAAGAATGTTGTCATCGCCATTAATAATTAAAATCATTTTCAGGTAGGAGCAACGGTTGCTTCTATAATACACGGAAAGCAATAGTTTCTTTCGTCCACTTTCAAACTTTCGCTCACGACTCTCCGCGTTACCAAACCAAGCACAAGGTAACAAAATATTAAGACATCAAAACTTAAATTAGTGGCAGCTGCGAAGATTGATGTAAAAATGAATAGATCACTCGAATTCCCGTGTATCCTCGCTCGATCTCATCATTGTACGAGAGGGAAGCTCGATAAAATAGCGAAGTACATTCCGAACGGTGAACGTTCACCATTTTGGTAAACATACGGGTCACGTGACTGGCCCTGGCCCCAAGAGGTTGCTACTCCCTTACCCTAGATTGTATTTCGACTGGCGATTTTCCTCAATCCATCCACCTGTCTCTCACCTGACCGATGCGAAGTCTAGCCCATTCACGATTATTAATCATCACCTCACTCGTAAGATAAACTTCCTATACGATTAAATCGCCGAAAAGTAAGTATAAATGTTTCGAGAGCGCGTAGAAGAAAAAGCGCGATTAATACCGCACGATCGGTCAACCAGCACAGTCAACTGCATAGGTCAACCATTCGTGACTGCTGCCGACTGCTGGCGACTGCTTGACAGGCGCAGGTCCGCCAGAAAGCGCGTCCACTGGATATGTCTCTAAAATGTTCTCTTTACTTTCAACAATACTATTTTCTACTATGATTTATTCTATCAAACTAATACGCATATTTATTAATATCTTTTATAACTTAACGAGACAATATCTCTTTGAAAGATTCTAAAAACTTTTCCTTTCGTAAATCATAAGGTCGTAAGATCGAATTCTTACGAAATAACATATTTATCTCTTTGGCGTATCTTTTATTCTATCAATCTTTTTTTTTTGTTTTTTTTTTTGTTTTCTTTTTCTTCTTTTCTCTTCTTTTTATCTGTCCTGTATAATAATTCTTTTCTCATGTACATACGACAATTAAAGAGTTAAAAAAAAAAAAAAAGGAAAAGGAAAAGAATAGAAAATGTAGGCAGAAAATACGAACGTTTGTGATGTGAAAAAGAACGCAACACGTGGTTTTGCATTTTAAATTTTATACGATTTTATGAAAGAAATATTAAAATTTATAATCTATGAAAAAAGAATGGACATTTTTTTCTTTTTCTTTCTTTATAAGTTTCCTTTAATGAAGAAAAATAATCGTTACATGACATTCAATAACATTCATGTCAATTCGCCTTGAAGTCACCTTAATGTATCTTACGAACGAGGCTAGGACAGCGCCATCTGTTGGCGCGCAAAATGCAGAATGAAAGTTCGATGCATCGACTCGATTTGAGTTGGAAATTCGAGTTCTTTTATCTATTCTCGGTTTTATTACCTCCTCGTGCTCGCGCGGTCTCTCTACTTGTTGCATGCTCCAGTTCTAACCAATCTTGTTATTTTCCATTAATTACGAAATAAGTCAAATTTCTTATATCGAGTAATAAAAAAATTTTATTGAAAGAATGGCGAACTATCACAAACCAGAATCAAAAACCATTCAGGAATTAAAAGATATTGCTAATAAATTGAGGATTCGTTCGATCGAGGCCACGCAAGCCAGCAAGTCTGGGTAAGATTTTTCATATTCGTTAATGCATTAATAACAATTCTAACGTGAAATTATCGTTAGATAGTAATAATATGTTACCAATAATATTAAAGTTTTATATTATCATCGATGATTTATGATGTAGAGGAAATTTTATAAATTCGCGCCTAAAAGAGTCCATTGTAAAACGTTATAATAAATTACGCCTCTTATAACGTTTAACAGCGTTAAAATGACCTTCGGTTGTTTCAAGAATTGAAATAGAAATTAAAAGTGACGGACGTCAAGAATGACAAAGTACATCGCGGTAGAATATAAGAGAGAGAGAGAGAGAGAGACATTGTTTGCGCGACCATCTTTGAAATCATACGATGATATGCGTGATAAGCGAATTTACTGCCACATTCGCAGATATCGTCCGAACGAAATGAATTCTAATATTGGTTAAAGGATTACGAATGAATTTATTTTCTTGTAATATGCAATCTCTTTGTGCTTCTTTCCTCTTGTTACGAAGAGAACAACTTTCACATATTACCGGCATTATTATTATCTTTCCTTCTCTCTCTCTCTCTATTTCTCTCTCTGTCGTTCTCTCTCTTTCTTCTACTCTTTTTTATTTTTATCATATCATTGAAATTTATTTTACGATGAACAATTTTTTTTTCTTGATGAATCTTTCGTTCATATATAGATATTTAATCTTTTGTTCGATTATGGAAACCTTTGATCATTTATTCTAATATTTGTAATGACAGGTGACTACCGAGATCAAAATAGCCTTTTTAAAACCTCATATTTATGTATTATTCAACAGTATCGAGATATTACGTCATATTCGAACGTATTTAACGTTTTTTTTTTTCTTTTTATGCGTACTCTTAAATCCTTTCAATGTCGATTTAAGAAACCTTCGGATTACGTGTAATTTTTTTTTTCTTTTTTTTTTTTATTTTTACCTTTAACAATGACATCACAAGTTATTTAACGAACAATAATTATTATTGTAATTAACATTTCCAATCAATGAAGTTTTTAAATTTGTTATCAAGAGGTTATTTTTCTTGAAGTTTATGCCTTTTGACAAAAAACGCTTTGTAATAATGAAATTGCACTTCCACGTGTACCTATATGTTATGTAATATATATATATATATATATATATATATATATATATATACAAATATAGCACAAGTACTTTGTGTAGAATACTTGTCATTACACTATGGAAATATATAAATATAATACGTGAATATAATTTTACAAATTCAAAATCACATATAGATTGAATGAAATTTACGACGTAAAAAGAGAAAAATTGAAGATCGAAGTTATTTGAAATACAGGAAGTAATTTGAAATTACTGTAACATAAGCAATGGAATTTCGCATTTTTTCAATCAACTCGACGGGAAAATATGAATCATTGATTCAGCTTCGTAATTTTTATTTTCTTTTTTTTTCTTTTTTTTTTTTTTGCCAATTGGAATTGCAACAAAACGAAGAAAAACAATATAACGAAGGAATTACGATGTGTTCTTGACTCGTTGCGAATAGGTTAGAAATTAAAACCTCGTATGATACTTTTTGCGGGAAAATAATATCTTCCGTAAAATACTGACTAATAATATTTGTTCAATTGAATAATCGAATAAAAATTTGTTCTATTTTTAGAAAAAAAAAAAAAAAGAAAAACAAAAATCTGATATGCGTTACGGTGTAATTTAAAATTCAAATTAAATTCCGATAAATCAAAATGATGATGACTGAGCATGATTTTTTGTGGTATCGAATCAATTGGCAAGAACTATTGATGACTTGTTGCGCGTGCGAGTACATATGATTATGATAAATCTTGAAGAAAAAATAATGAAAAATAATCGATATATGTGTGGAAGGTAAATTGCGAATTGTAATAATAAGTTTGATAACCGGATGTTCTACGATCGTTTGATGTAAGTGTATAATATATCAGCGACAAGGAAGTCAAGTGGTAGGGGAAATTTACAATTCGCAAGTATGTAACTCGTAGAATCTGTTGCCGGCTTTAGTTATTCAGTACTTCTCGTAGAATATACATTCGTTCAAATTTTAACGCTTCATATTCAAGATGGTATCTTCCACGGAGGTAACTAAGTTACAGGACTTAGCAAATAGACTTCGTTTGCAAAGCATAAAAGCAACCGAATCATCAAAAAGCGGGTTTGTTTTTTATTATAATTATTATATTTCGTATATATATATATATGTATATATATATATATATATATTTTGTTTACAAAAATATTTATTTTTCAATTCTTATTACGCACATTAACATTCTTTTTCTTTCTTTTTCCTTTTCGCGCGCGCGCCTTTTGCAATGATTTAATGAGAGGCTATTTTCTTAATAAATATTGATAAACATATGATTTTCTATTTCCTTTAATTTCATAGTATATTCAATAGTAAATTATGTTCATTTGGAATTATTATGTGTTTAGAAGAAAAAATGACAATTGTCTTTTTCTCTCTCTCTCTATCTCTTTCTCTCCATATTTCTTTTCATCCTGTACTTGTATTTGCCTTTCACTAGACGTATAGCTCTTAGAATGTTTCTATTTGTTGAACGATTATATTTCTATTTATACGTAATTCTTGTTTAAATAATAATTGGTTAGCATGCACAGATGATATCTTGTTATGTGTATATCGTCGTTCTTCACACATATGTATTAAATACGATAATTACTATATAAAAAGAAAATTGAAGGATTTAATATAATTGCAGATGTAATAATCATATGACATTGATTCATTTGTAATATGTATACTATTTTCTCATTTTTTTTTTTAATCTGAAGCTGTACATAACCTTACATTTGTTGCGCTTAGGTTAACGCTATAACGATAAGGTTATGAAAGATCGAATGCGTTACTTTTTATAAATTCGTTAAATTAAAAAATTAAATTATTACTATTAATTAAAGACGTTAATATGAATTTTTATTCTTCTAATTAATGTCCTTTATTCGACCTGGGGGTACATCGCGCGATTGATATGAGTGGCACTTTGACCCTGATAAGAATTTATGATTATATATATAAATATGATCTTGATATTAGGATTTGGGACAGTTTCAATGTTACTATGTATTTATTATCGATACTTTCTCTCCTTTTTTATTTTTTGTATGTAATTGAAAATTTTTTTATTTTTTGGAAAGATAATAATTAAGCAAATAATATATTTAATATCATTATTATAGACATCCTACATCATGTTCTTCAATGGCAGAAATTATGTCCGTTCTTTTCTTCCATACAATGCGTTACAAAGTATCAGCACCACGTGATCCAAGTAGCGATAGATTTATACTCAGCAAAGGTCATGCAGCACCCATTTTATATGCAGGTAAAATATTATATAGGATATAAAGTTTATAATTAATTGATGCTAAATTGTGATATAATAAAATGAAAGAAATAAAATATATTTTCTTTATGTCACAGCTTGGGCAGAAGCTGGTCTTTTTCCAGCCAGTGAGTTATTAAACTTAAGAAAGTTTGATAGTGACTTAGAAGGCCATCCTACTCCAAGGCTTAATTTCATAGACGTAGGAACAGGTTCTTTAGGTCAAGGTCTCTCAGTTGCAGCAGGCATGGCTTATGTGGGAAAGAATTTTGATAAGGCTAGCTACCGGTATACAAATAAAATAAAAATTATTTTTTATGCGCTCTACTTTAACAAAAGTTAACAATTTTATTCTTCTTTAGAGTATACTGTCTAATTGGCGATGGAGAAGCAGCAGAAGGATCTATCTGGGAAGCATTGCATTTTTCGTCTTATTATAAACTAGATAATTTGTGTGCTATATTTGATATTAATCGTTTGGGACAAAGTGAACCTACTTCTCTTCAACATAATATGGAAGTTTATCGTAAAAGGCTTGAAGCTTTTGGTTTTAATGCATTAGTTGTTGATGGTCATGATGTTGAAGAACTTGCTAAGGTATATATTAATTGTACATCTGTAGAAGTCATAATTTACTATTTTAATATTTATATTTATTCATTTATTCTGATAGGCATTCCACGAAGCACAAAATACGAAGGGACGTCCGACTGCCGTTTTGGCAAAAACATTTAAAGGTAAAAGCTTTCCAAATATAGAAGACTTAGACAATTGGCATGGAAAGCCTCTTGGAACTAAAGCAAATGAAATAATTCAGGTACATTATCATGAATATTATAATCGATGATAATTTGTTGATAATCTTTTATTATATATTAATTAAATTTTTTCTTTTATTTGCAGCATTTAACTGGACTTTTAAAAAATCCTGGTCCTTTGGGATTACATCCTCAAAAACCATTAGTTGACGATGCTCCAGTAATAGACATTAGTAACATTAAATTGGCCTCGCCTCCAAGTTATAAACTCGGAGAACAAGTAGCTACTAGATTAGCTTATGGCACTGCTCTTGCCAAGGTTTGTCTATTTATATTGGTCTATTTATATTAGAGGTTAATTACACGTTCCAAAGTTTACTTTGTTGTTTTTGTTTTTTCTCCCTATTAGTTAGCGAAGAATAATTCACGCGTAATAGCTTTGGATGGCGACACTAAGAATTCTACTTTTGCTGAGAAAATAAAGACTGTCGATCCAACTAGATTTATTGAAGGTTTTATAGCCGAACAAAATGTTGTCGGTGTTGCCATCGGTACTGCTTGCAGGGATCGTGCTGTTGCTTTTGTATCAGCGTTTGCTACATTCTTTACACGTGCCTTCGATCAGGTAAAAATTATATATTATTATTATTATCATTATTACTATTATTATTATTATTATTTTGAAAAATATCAAGTTTATGTAATCTATTAACATCATTTATTTTAATGCTATAGATTCGTATGGGTGCAATTTCTCAAACGAACGTAAATTTTGTTGGTTCACATTGTGGTGTGTCAATCGGTGAAGATGGACCATCACAAATGGGTTTGGAGGATATCGCTATGTTCCGCACGATACCTGGATCAACTGTATTTTATCCGTGCGATGCTGTCTCTACCGAACGTGCCATAGAATTGGCTGCTAATACGAAAGGCATTTGTTTTATTCGTACCTCGCGTCCAGCTACATCGGTTGTATATAAAAACGACGAAATATTTGCTGCCGGAAAAGCTAAAGTATTGAGGTCTACTGCAAAGGATCAAGTTCTTGTTATAGGTGCTGGAGTAACTCTGCACGAAGCACTTAAAGCAGCCGACGAATTAGCAAAGAGCAGCATAAATATTCGTGTGATCGATCCATTTACTATTAAACCAATTGATGCTCAAACAATCATAAAGAATGCTAAAGAGACCGGCGGTAAAATCATAACTGTCGAAGATCATTATCCCGAAGGTGGTTTAGGGGAAGCGGTAATTTCTGCCGTTTCTTTGGAACGAAATATTATTGTTAAAAAACTTGCTGTACCTGAAGTACCAAGATCTGGTCCTCCTAATGTCTTGATTGATAACTATGGCATTAGTGCGCGTAAAATCACTTTAGCGGTACAAGACATTTTGAAGTTATAATTTTATATTTGTTTTACGATAAATGGTCATAATATGAATTGGAATTGGTCACATGAGATGTGTTCATATATATATATATATATATACATATATATATATATATATATACATATATATATATATATTACATTTATACATTTATAGGTTTTTATGCAAGCAAATTTCAGAATCAATCTTATGAAGTAAAACGTTTCATTCATTAACGTTATTGTTGTAAAAAATATAAATTACTTTATCAGTGCATAATATTAAATAGTAAAATTCAAAGAAAATTTTACGTTGCTATTAATTAATAAACGAAAAATCACGTTTTACTCCATATGTATATTTTCTATGTAAAAAGATAAGCAAAAAAATTTCTATTACATTTTTACAGTCTATATAATGATTTATGAGTATACATGAATTTGATACATGTATTTGTTTATAGTTTAAAAATCGTTACTATTATAATTTTCATTATAAAATTAACAGAGATATAATAAAAGTAATATTTTTTTACTGTTTTGTAACCCTTCAAAATTTCGCGGGTGAAATTGAGCCGCCATCTAGCGAATTCTTTCGTAATCATGTTCATACGGAGAATTGGATTATATCGCTGTTGGCTGCACTGCTGTAACACGTGTTTGAGGTTATAATATTCTCCTGTAAGTACTACGAGCTTTATTTGTTTAAGTTCAGTTACGTTTTATGCGTTAAATAGTAGTGGATATTTCAATAATTTTATTGGTATTAAAGATAGGATTTTAATTCAATTCGTGATAAAACGAGATCATGGAAAAAGTCGAACACTTGTGGAATGTAACTAAATATTTGACGAAGTTGCGATGTCCAGAAGCAAACAGATTACAAAACTTTTATATGTAAGTATAAATATATTTTTTTTTTGCTTTATAATTTAAGGTTATAATCAAATTAACTCGATTATGTACTTTTAGAGAACGTTGTAGAAATGCAGCTAACGAGGTCGAGCTACCAAAAAAATGTTTTGGACCTTTAATAATGTGTTCTCATTGCGGTTCACTTTGGGCGACTATAAATCATCAAGTACGAATATTACCTGGTAGAAAGATTTCCCATTCAGTTGGTAAGATGATTAAAACAAATACCAATGGGTACAAAGTATCTAAGGTTCGAGCTAAATTAATAAAAAAATGTAAAAAGAAGGAAATGAATAAACTCTCGATAAAATGTTCTGTTTGTTTACATCGAACAGAAATACAAATGAATAAACCAAAGAGAAAAGTTGAAACCTTTGATAATACGTTAGAGAAATCTAAAATTCTACAGAAAAAAAAGAAGAAAAAGGGAAAAGACAAAACGGTTGGATTAAATATTTCTGGAAACCTTGTTCCAGAATTACAATCGAACGAAAGTAAGAAAATTCCTTTAAAGAGTAACACCAGTCAGTTTAAAACTAAGAATTTAAAAACACCAAAGATAAAGAAATTAAATATAAATAAAATGAAAGATATTGTAAATCAAGGTATGACGCCACCTAATAGAAAGAGTTTGACAAATTTTTTAAAAGAGCTCGTATAAAACAAAAATTAAAAAGTGTATCATCCTATTGTACTAAACGATTTAGGCTCATTGCCTACATAGTAATTTATTAAGCTTTGAATTGCTTCCTACATACGATGGGTACTGATAAAATAAATAAGTACCGCATTAAAATACGTGGAACGTAGATTTTTTTTTTTTTTTTTTTTTTTTTTTTATAGAATCTTGAAGGTTTCTCACGTGTTTATTTCCTACTATTCCAGTGGAATTTCCTTTTGTACAATCTGTAAAATAGTAATACATCCATTTGATATGGACAAATTTAATATGAAAGATTAATGTAAATAAATATATGGGAGATAGTTATATAATATGAGTAATTAATTAATTTAAAAGATAAAAGCCTACCTTAACGAGAGAAAGTTAATTTGTTTAGTGTATTAATTTATATTATTTATTTTCTTTATTTGTAATAGATTATTTCTAGATGGAAGGATTAAAATGAAAAAGGGAAGGATAGGAATTGGTTAGTCACCTGAATACACGCCTGGAGATAATCCCGCTCGGACATTTCCTGGTCCTTCGCAGGGGGAACTTTTCCCCGTCGGCGCAACTCTTGCTTGGCATCGTTCAAGTCAAAGATGGCCACAGGGTCCAGCTTGCTTTTGAGTACCAGGCCCGCCAAGTATTCAATGTAGTGCTGCCTGCGGGGAAAAGTACCCAGATGTTAGTCGTATCTTGTACCGGTTTCGTTTTTTACCTCCGTCAGATCTTTCCTGTAGTGTTCTGGGTCACGCCCGTACCAATTTGGAGGTAGCTTTAAGCCGCTTCGTTTAACGCAAGTCTCGAGATCGTCTACATTCAACAGCGGAAGAGGTTCCAACTGCGTAGAACGTATCTTTCGAACAAGATACTCGACGTAATGAATCCTGAATATGGGATAACGTGTTAGCATTTTAGGATAGACTATTAAGTAATTAAGGGGAGTCGTTTTTAGGATCTTTTTAATTTTATAGAATTAAAATATAAAATATAAGAAGCGAAAAGATTTTTATCTTTCGAGTAATTCCATTGTCGTTTGAACTTACCTCTTTTTTTTTCTTTTTTTTTTTTTTTTTCCATTTTTACGATTAACTTATAAAATGTTACGTTAATGATTTCGTTAGAATTAAGAATTAAATCGATCGTTAGGATTAACGTCAAACAAATTTTCAACCTGCATAAACCAGCTTGTCCCTCGACGACGTCCGAATTGCAAATTGCATCGACAACACCCGCTGGGGTTTCCTTTTGCAATTGAACTTTACATTTCCTTTCACCTATTGGCCCTTCCGTATCGTACTCAATGCCGTTCTCTTTAAGTAATTGTTGTAATTGTGCGGGTTCCTTGTCGCGAAGATAGAAGAGGCAATTGCGCGGATGATGAGCGTGAAGGCCTAATTTTGCGCAGTAGGGACTAATCGAGCATTTAGCACCCATAAAAAAAGCTTTACCGCAACCACAACAAAATTCAAATTTGCATTGACTGCAGGTAAAATGCATGCAACCTGTAAAAAAAGATGTTATATGTTTTATTTTTGTACCAAAGGATTTTTCTTTTTTCGATTATTATTTCGAATATGTTTTTTTTTTAAATAATTATACCTCCTCGAGATAAAGAATATCGAAATTTACATTTGGGACAATCAATACCATTATCGGCCAAATGTTTCGCTAAACCAGCCGCTTGATTATCTGGATCATTTTCATCTTTCCAAGCTGCGAATTGTTCGCAAGTTATACCTTCGTGTTGTTTCTCCCACTGTGAATGAGTTCAGTCGTTATACGTTCACTTCTTATTACTATTATATGTTTACAATCGTCTTGTTTACATACAGGTTTCCGACAAAAGGCACACGTTATAGATCTGCAGTCAGGACAGATCAGTCTCTTGTGTTCTGGGTCCGCATAAAAGCCACTCGAGCACTAGTAAACGACAGTTTAGTTGATTAAATATTCATACTGTTGTATATATCTTTTTAAAATATTAGAAGTAAAGCCGAGCGATTACCTGAATGCACCATTTAAAATTAGGATCTTGCATAAGAGTACGATCTCTTAGCTTTCTCTGAAAGAGTTCGTGAATAGGAGGATCTAAAAGTGATTTTAATTGAATGTCTAGATTACTAAAATATTCTAGAACGTCGTCTTCGTTCGCATCCCTCAGATTAGGTTCTTTGCAAAACGGACATACAGCGTCTATTATATTTCTATCGCTTATCTGAATGGTGAAATAATTTTTGGCACACTCGTTACAACAGCGATGTGTACATTTCAACAGGGATATCATCTAAAATGTATATATATATATATATATATATACACATATTTATATAATGTTTTTTTTCTTTGTAATTATTTTTAGAATATAAATCGCGAATTATGCACCGACCTGACTCATCGCATAACGTCCGGTACAAAGTTCGCATTCTTGTTGTAAAAATGCAAGAGCCGACTCGACACTACCACATTCCTTAGCGGCATGAATAGCTTCTGCATCTCCGAATTTGAGAGCTAATAAACTGGCAGCTACTTCAGCCTCCTCGTAATTCGATGCACGTCCCTCAGCTAACAATCTACGTGCCGTTCTCTGTTAACGAACATAAAAGCTCGTGATGCGAAATCAAATTTATACTATATAATTATTTATAATTGATTTTTTCCCTTTTTTTATTATTTTTTTTTTTTTTTCTTTCTTAGACATCGATCGATCTATGAATTAATAATTAATTAAATCTTTAGAGATAAATGTTTAACGAACATGCTGCAAAGTTACGTGATACGGTAAAATGTTAATAAGTGATAGCATATGTAAATAAATGGCGAAAAATTATTAATATCATGCAAAATATAGCTCTTTGGCACCAACGTCTAGAAACGAGCTCTTTAATTTGTTTACTATGATTTAGAGAATAAAATGGAATCTAATTTGAAAGCATGAACGAATACATTCAATGTCGTATGTGAAGATGTTTTTGTCAGATGCGTCTAATGCTTAGTATATATTTGATGAATAAATTTTATCTAACACCGATATCTTTATTCTTACAACATATAAAATGTTAGTTATTTGTTACAAGGAAAAGTACTTACCCTTAATAAGCTCTACCCTAAAAGATAGAGGAAAGAAAGAGAGATAGAGATAGAGAGAGAGAGAGAGAGAGAAAGAGAGAGAGAGAAAGAGAGATTACTATTACTAAGTTATTACTATGATCAAAAGAGATAGGAAAACTAAGTCAGGCCACTCTCCATTTAATTTTAATTAGCTCGAGCATGTTTGTAGACATTGGGCTATCAGCATCGTAGGATAATGAAGTAGTCGGGATATATTTATTTTTTATTTTTTTTTTTTTTTTTTTTTTATTTTTTTTTTCGTTTTACTGACCTCCCTTTCCGTTTTGGGAGATCCCTCTCTTCTCGTAGCGTTGACATTTTCAACTTCATTACGTTTCCTTTCTGTTTTATCTTCACCCTCGAATCGACGTATACAACTGGCTACTAAAGAAAATCTTTTACTCTGCGTAACTCGTGAATCTTCCTTATCTTTTTTTCTCTTATTTTTATCATTCGTCTCGACCTCTCGTAACGCTTTAACGCTTTGTATTATTTTCACGTCTTTCGTATTGCCATCATGTAAATTCTTTTTCTCTAATTTCGCGATCTTACCCGTATTTTTCTTTAATATTTCATTGACGTTACTCGCACTATTTTTATTTGCATCGTCGTTAATCAAATTATATTTCATTTTATTTCTCGTTATCTTATTATTAGATTCTTTTGATTTTTGTCTTTCTATCGTCGTTTTTTCATCGCGACTCTTCGATACGATCGACGAATCTTCCGAAGTGTTTATTTTAATGTCACTTTGAATAATTTCTATTTTGTTCATCTTAGCGATATTAATATCAATGGACCCTTCCACATCAGATATTGCTTCCTCAAATATTTCGTCGCTCAGAGACGACGAATCATCATTTTCTATATTTCCCCCTTTTTTCGCATCTCTCTCGTCGGGTTTCAAATCTTCATTTTCCTCTAATTCGTCAGACTCATAATTCGATAATTCGGCTCTTATAGCCTGCAACGTCTTTTCTATTTGATCTTCAACGGTGATCAGACTCTCGACAGAGTTACTTTTCTCCGAGCTAGACTTAGGAACTTCTCTCATTAGCACGGTAAAATTTTCTGACTCGGAGGAGGAACTATCGAAAACCGAACTGGATTCTTCGACGTCTGAAACCTCTTTTTCTTCTCCTTCATCATCATCATCATCTTCGTCTTCTTCATTTTCTTCGTTATCGTGCTCGGAACCTGATTCGCCGTCATCACTGTTATTAGATCGTTCCATTTCAGTTTTGATCTCTAAAGTTTCTAAGTTGCTTTCTAATATTTCTTTCCCCGTTCGACAATTAAATCCATCGTTATCTACGTCAATTTTTTTGTCGTCGATCTTATCCACCGTTCGATTGATTTTAATCGTTTCTTTTTCTCTTTTAACGACAGTATCATTTTCCTTAACATTTTCTAAAATATTCGATATCTTCGTACCTTTTAGATTTGTTTTTAAAATTGTTTGTCTCGCAACAGGCAATCTCGTTGGTATAGATCCCAATATTATTTTATTTATTTTTACTGGTTTATCCTTCGATGCTGTAGCTCGCACATTTTTAGATGACATTTTGGATCGTCCAGTTAAAATGGGAATTTTCGAAATGAATTTAACTTTAGACTTGTTTTTATCGACACTCTCATCTCTTTCGAATTCTATTCTTTCGTCCTTGATATTCGTCGTTTCTTTAGATCGTACAAACGTCGATTCGATCGATCTTTGATTCGTGGAGCTCGCAGATCTCTTTTCATTATCGATCGATGATTTTATCGATTTTATTGTATTCTCTGATCTCTTAACGCGATCGTCTTTAATATGTTCGATGGATCCATTCGATCGTGCGTCTTCAATCTTTGTAATACTTTTCAAACCGATCGGTTTCTTCATTATTTCAGCGGCTGCGTTTTTCGCTTTCACAAGAGCATTGGTTCTCGGAAGAACGTTGATTTTTGTCGAGATCTTTTTAGGTAGAAGCGTATTAGCTCTCTTTATGATCTTAACTGGTGATTTTCTTCTACTTACTTTTTTTACCGGCGATTTAGATCGTTCTTTAATAATATCACCTCTCGTTAGTTTTGTCGCACTATCAATCGATTCAATTAAATTCGTTTCGATTTTATCAATGCCATTGGATTTAATCTTTTCGGAAATGTTAACGTTTAAATCATCGATCGGTTCCTCCTTAATCTTATCAACGATTTTCTTCCTGTTTTCCAATGCGGAATTAATTTTTTCTATTTCTTTGATCGGAGCGCAATCGTTTACAGCTATAATCGGAGATTCGGATATGTTTATTTCGATAATACCAGCCGAGATGTCATTAATATTCGATTCTAAAAAAACTCGAGGCGGCGATTCGATGAGATTCAAGTTTTCAAGGAACGACGGTACCTCGTAAGAAAGTTTTTGATCGTCGCGAACTGTCTGTATGTCATTTAATAACGGCGATAAAATAATTTCGCTAATAATTTCAACGTTTTCACCTTTCGTTACGCGCGATTTATCATCGGTCTTCTCTATCGTTTTTATTTGTTCGATATTCAAAAGTTTAGATGCATTTGATTTGATTTGATTTAAAGATGACAAATTGGATAAACTTTCTGGCGTATTATTATTCGAATCTAAAAGATCTTTTGATTCTAATCGCGATGAAAATTCGCACGATTCGTCGACGAGTTTAGGATTGAAATTTAAAAAAGGCGCGTCAAATTTCGATCGATTAAACGAATTAGTATCGATCGAATCTTTTAAAATATTACTCTGTAAATCTTCTTTATCGATTTCGAAAATATCGATTAAAATCGATCGTTGATTATCATTAGATATTTTCATTGGCGTTAATATCGGCACGTCGATGATTAAATCATCTTTAAGTTCGATCAAATTACTAGAATCGTTAGAATGAATATCGTTACGAATAGATGAATCTAGAATATCAATTGATTTGTCATTAGTCGATGATGATTCTGCATCATTATGTTTGTTATCAAACGTTAAGTCGATCATGGGATTATGGGATAATGCGAAATCAATGGAAGTGTTATTTGCTTCCTTTGAAAATGATATTATGTTTATGGATCCATCGATCATTGATGTATTAATTAGATGCGATTGATCATTGGAATGTTCATTGATTATACGTGAAGTTACATTCGATAGTTCCTCGTCTAGTTTCATCGATTCTCTATCTCTCTTATCATTGTTATCATCATTATCATTATAATTATTATTACTTTCTATGTGTGCTCTTTCCGTCATTGAAAAATTATCATGTAGATCTATCAATTCCGTATTCATGTTTTCATTATCCCCAATGATTTCAGAATGCATGTCCACGTATGTATCGGCTATCATTCGTGATTGAAAATCATGATTCAATGACAGCTCGTAATGATATGCGTTTGTTAATGATACGTCCGAAGGGATTGCAGTTTTATCCATTGTCGTGTTCTGTCCTATGTTAGTTAGCGGAGTATTAGCTTCAGTTCGATCCATACCTACCGCTCGAAAGTCCTTCTGTTGATTCGTCAAATCTTTTTCTTCGAAATTCACGTTGTCGTTATTTGCCTTCGATATATTTTGATTTTCATTTTCGTTATCAGGTACGATCATAGATGATTGTTCGATTTCTATTTCTTCTAGAGCCCTATCGATCGTTGTAATCTTTTTATTTTCATCGATGGATTCAGAAATTCTACCTTTAATATCCTTTTTATCTAACACAGGTATATCGATCGGTCGATCATTTACATTATCATTTTCTTCCTCCTTTCCTCCGATCATTGACTCGGAATGAACAGAATGAGAATTAGAGGCAAGGTTGGTATAATCGTTTTCATTTACATCGGTATCGGTATCGATCGTCGTCAATTTGGGCGATAACATTTTCATAGCTTTTACGAAAGGACCTATCATTTGTTCTGGCAAGGATTTAACGGCAGACATTAGCAAATCCATCGTTTTAGACTGAGATACAGCGTTTACTTCTAAATCAAGCTCGTTTATGGTAGAACGTTCGTTCGTAAATAAATTCTCTATCTTAGATTCGTTTATTTTTCTTGTTATCGTACGATCCGTAGCGTCATTATGCATTTTCAGATCCGATTGCTCGACGATATTTGTATCTCGTTGAAGGGAGGACTCTTGTGAAATATTTTTTTTATCCTCCGGCAAAGTCTCGTTACGAAAGAGCCTTTCATCCTCCTTATTCCTATCGCCCATCGATATTTCATTCTCATTCGCCATTTCTTTATTCCCTTTCGTAACATCCTCATCATCGGATTTCTCTGTAACCGTAGCAATTTCAGAATTGAAATGTTTCTCATTCGTAACTACGGCATCGTATGAATCCACCAGCGTAATATTTTTTTTGGAATTATTATTTCGATCGTCTTCATCATGAGTTTTTATTACCTTCGACGATTCATCGATACGAATTATTTCTTTTATTTTATTTTCGTCATTGATCTCGAATTCTTTTTCCTCCGTTAATCCCGCATTATTTCCTATAATATTCGTATCATCGTTATCCTGTTTATTTTCCATTGATTCAATTATATCACTCTCTAATCGATTATCTTTATCATCCATGGTATTTTCTAATTTATCCGTTTGTTCAATCTCTACATCTATCGTTTGACTTGAATTAATATTTTCTAGTGATCTTGATAATAGGGTTTCGTCGATCGTCGGGTCTTCGTCGTTCGAGCTGCCGAGTAAATCAACCGAATTATTACCTCGAGTGTTGTTTAGAGGGTCTTTCTCGTATTCCCAATTATAAGTCATTTGTCTTAACGCCGCCAGCTGTTTTCTAAAGTCGGTCTGCAATGCGACGAAATTGTCAATAATTGGTGACATTACCTGCTTCTTCGCCTCCGTATCCGATACATTGGTAATCTGTTCGAGAATCCTTGTTGCACCACCAACTATACCAGCCGCATCTATTTACGTAGATAAATTTTTATGCATTATATTTTTCTTTTCTTTCTTTCTTATTTATTTATTTATTTATTTATTTTTATATTCTTTTTTCTTCACATCCTCCCCATTACTCTCCCATGTTTCATCAATTCTTTATATATTTATTAACAATTATTAATATAATTTAATCACGTATTTATAGTTTGATAAGCTTACGTCCTATTTATATACCATAAGAATAAACTGACTGACCTCCTTGTGGTGCAGCCCCATCGTTTTCGACCCCGACCGGAGGACCCCAGATCCTCATTAAAAATGGCTTCAATTGATTTTTCTGTAACTCGAGTAAAGCGGCATCGACGATGCCATCGTTGTTATCGAGAGCTTTAACAACATCAGCCATCGTAAAATTGCCCTTTGTTAAAATTTCTGCGGTCTAGAAATAAGATGTCATAGAAGAAAAAGATTATTAGAAATTAATTCTATCGTTTATCATAATTCGATATATATATATATATGTATATGTATATAAATAAATATATTACCTTGTGCTGTCTACGTTGGATAGCAATGGTGACAGCATTCCAAACGTCACCTTTGACCGATCTTAAAGCATCCTTCGCTTCGTTGACAGAAAGGACACCGATATTATTCTCTCTTTGTTCCTTTCCCTGAGTGCTTACCAAAATTTGAACGGCTTCGATCGAACGAGGCCATTGCGTCTTTAACCATTCTATTGGATTGGATGCACCCTGTGTTAGGGCCACCTGTACGTCGTCAGTCGAATATCCTTGTCTCTCGGCTTCTCGCAAGAGCTCGACGATTTCTAATCCTTGACGAGTCAACGTAGATACACCTTGAGATGATGTACTAGGACCTACTTCGATGAATCTAGGTTGGCTAGGTTCCTACAGAATATACAAATATCAAAAGTCAATGAGATATTACGTTTGATTTATTGAAATCGCGAAGAAAAGCGATTAAGCTTAACACATGATGCTCCTGATTAAAACTAAAGCCTGTGATATATATCAGAGAAATAATGGAAAAAAAAAGAAAGAAAAAAGAAAAAAGAAAAAAAAAAGAAAAAGAGAAGAAGAAAAAAAAAAAAGAAAAATAAATAAATCATCATCCTGCCTACCTACGTTCACACCGAGGACACAAAGTTGTTAGAACTGTTGGGTTAAGAAAATCTATGATTACTTAGCACAAAGAAAAAAATCCATCGCGTCAATTACGATAAAGCAAGTGTATCTTGATTACCCTAGAGCGATAATATAGATGAGCTGAGTCGATGGAATTTCTTCGTGTTCGATCTCTGCTCTGACTTGAAATCGCCTGCCGTAGATATTGTTCGTGTATAGTTCGTGGATAAAGATCGGGACTGTTTGTAAATCTGTTTGGTTCCTGTAACATATACTCCGTATCGTTTTTTATTAAGACGAATTAATGAGAACTAAATGATATATTCCTGAGAGAGAACGTTTTAGTCATTAATGAATAATCCGACATTGCGTTTATTAACTTTCATCCGTCCATCGATGTAAATTTGTCGTACGAAAGTAAACGATTTTATACGATGATAAAATCATTGTGAATTTTAAATAGGGAACGGATGAAAGTTGATATGGCTCTCGTCTCCTCCTACCTCTGTCTCGCTATCCTCGTAGGACAAAAATCCTTTGGAAGTTGACATCGATCTACGAAGGGAACCACTACCTCCTCGTGGAAGGAAATCGTATGTCTGAAACATTTATTTCTTTCCCATCGAATGAACGTTCTCGTCAATTTTTTGTTGCTTTTTTTTTTATTTTCTTTCTTTCTTTTATTATTATTATTATTATTATTATTATTATTATTATTATTATTATTACTTTTTTTTTGTTTATTTCTTTCGATTAGATATTATAGCACATTATCGTCGACAAACATATGTTAAGCGTTTATTTCTCGAACTTGTGGTGGCTTACTTGAGTGGAGATACTTTGAGGTGGCGGAGATGTTCCAGTTGAAACTTTACGAGTTTCTTCGATCCTCTCATTGGATTTAGATATCTCTGGTCGTTTTACGAGTTCTTCGATATCTTCAGGATTAATTCCTTTTGATAAGGATAATGTTGGTGTCGAGGATGTCAAAGTTTCTTCGTCTTTTTTCTCGGACGTGGTCGATGCTTCGGATAATTTAACGTCATGCATATCCGTCGAACTTTCTGCTAGGCTTATACCTGAAACCGAACAAGTACATTTCCGATGAGAAAAACGACAGAATATATTTCTTCTTGTCTTGTCTTATCTGTTTTCTTTTCTTTTTTTCTTTTTTTTTTTTTTTCTTTTTTTTCTTTCGTCGTCTTTCATTTTAATTACTTGTTTATTGCTTATCGTCGATATGAATAACATTGATGCAAAATGTGTGTAATTATTTAATTGATCAGAAGATTTTACGTTCTTTTCTCAATTGATTTGTATTTATTTTTCTTTCATCGTATTTTATATTTTTAATTATTTTCTTTTGATTCTTGTTTGGAGTAAAGGTATATCCACAAGTCAAATGCGTATTCGTTCTTGAAAAGATTGTGAACTTGAATGAATAATAATGAATTTCATAGATAAATCATATAGTGAAATTTCAAATACGCTTACGCATTTGACTTCCACGAAAGACGTGAGAAACAGTTTGCATGCTTCTTTATTATTCATTCAAGGATACACATATAGAGAAGAGGAACAATGATCGATGGTCTATTAGAAGAACGGTAAAAAAATATTTAGAAACATTTTGAAATCTCGCAAATCGAAAGAAAATAAAAGCTGGGGCTAGTGTGTGTTTATGAAAACGTACGAACGAACGAACGAACGAACGAACGAACGAAAACGAAAAAGAACTCGGGTCGGTTACGAAAAGAGGGTAACATGTAAAATTATTTCGTCATTTGGATAACTTGGTACCAAAAGAAAAGCTGATCTTTCGTCCGGTTCTACCTTTGTTCTTTGTCGATCCACTGTCACCACTTTCTTCGCTATTCGAGATTTTCAAATGATTTGTTTTCTTCTCCAAATCGAGATTAGGATCCTCGGTAGAACCCGACACTTGTTTGTTATCGTTATCGATTGTTTGAATATCTTCTATGTTGGGATCGGGATCATCCGTCTCGTTCGAAGGTAGAGCACTGCTTCTGGTTTTGCAGCAGATTACGCAAACGCGTTCGGTGATTTTGTTAATGAAAGTACAGTGCTCGCAGGACCATTCGTCAGTTGGTAATTCGATCGTACCTTTTTTATACGTAGGAGAATTTTTCTTCAACGCATTTACTATTTCTTTCGATCCTTTGAACGACTCATTGTTATCTTCGACGTAGATTTTCTTCTCTTTGATTTGAATCGATTCGTTATTTCGAGATATTTGAGAGTCCCGATCTATGCTCGATTCTTTTTTATTGCTCGTTAAACTCCTATCGTCGTCCTCCTTTGTTCGGGATATTTCACGTGCGGATAATCTTTTTAAATTTGGATTTGTATCCGTTTCGATGGAAGACCTCCTCGAGCTACGGTGTACCGAAGATCGTTCACTCTTATCCAACGAGTCCTCTCTTTTAAACGACGATATTCTCTTCGACGAGATTATATTTTGCTCCTGAATTCGTTGTTCCCTTTTACGCAATTCCTCGACATCCGTTGTGGCGTTTCGTATAGAACGCGACGAAAGACGTTCCGAGGTATCATTTTCTATTTCTCTTTTCAAGGTTGAATCTAGAGCTTGTCTTTCCGCCTCGGCGGCCATAGTCATTCTCGAAGCTCTCTGCGAGATAGATCTCCTCGAATCGTCTTCGCCTCTTAAAGATTGTCTCTTCGTCGAAAGGATTTCGTCGTCGTATAACGTCGAACGTTTTTCCGTCCGTTCGAAATGATCGTCGGAGGAACTTGTGATCCTCGTTCTAGCTGTTGGATTAGATTTTCGATCGGACAGTTCCTCGTCGGTACTTTTACGTCGTCGACGTTCGCGTCGTTGATCGTGGTAAGTCCCATTTTCGATGTTCCGAAGGCGAGAATCGATTGTATTCCTTCGAGAGTCCTCGTAACCTCTCGAGGACATCGAGTACCGTCTGGTCGATTGATTTTCAGACCATTGTTCCTCCGTACTGGTCATCCTATCCTCCGACGTTAGTCTCCTAGAAAATCGAACTCTCATGAATAACGATACTCTTGGGAGTATCTATAGATCGTTAGAATACAGAGCAAACGTATAGACTACTTACTCTCGACGAGGTCGAGAAAGTAAAGTTCTAGAACCATCGTTATCCTGATAACTTCTTTGTCTGATACTTCTTGGAACGCTACCTCGTCTGATACTTCTCGATCCTCGAGAAAGTCTATCGTCGAAGTCAGATTCCTCGGAATCTTCGGAGCTAGCATCCGATGGCGATCCTGGTGATATTCTCGATCTCGATCTCGAGACGATAGACTTTCTTGATTTTATACTTGGAGATGGTGAGGGTGCCCTGGACCTTCTGCTAGATTTTATACTCCTCGCTGGACTGTGCGGTCTCGACAAAGTTCCCGGATAATGCGGTGGTAACATTTGAGACGGATGATATCCCATGGGGTATGCCCATAAAGCTGGATGATTTAAACTCAAGGTCGAAGCACTCATTGACGAAGCGTCCCAGGGATTGTTCGGCGAGTACCACATCATTGGCATTCCACCGGGACCTAACTGTGCCATCGATTGTGCCTGAACACAACCAGCGACAAATTTCTTTTCATTGTAAAATCCGTTTCTTTACCTTTATTCTCTTTCCTATCGATTACATACCTGATGCATTCCAAGATTCCACATATGCGGTGGTGTCGTGAGATCGCACACGCTGGTCGATTGTATTATAGATCTTGGAGGTGGTGGAGGTGGTAAAGGCGGCGTAGCTTTAGAACTCCCTATGCTAACCGGCCTGGGACTTGTGGTTTCTCTCGACGAAGCATCCGATGGTGTACGTCTTCGTCGATTTGCATCTTGTGCTCTCATTGCTTCCTGATATCTCCTGTATCTTTCCTGAAACATCAGAATTACTCTGAAGTTCTACCGAACTACGAGCTCCAATATCGATATTTAAATAAAAGCACACCTGTAAGGTAGACATTTTGTCGGTACCCGATCCCGATCCTTCGATCGTGGTGTTAATCGTTGATCGCGTTATCTTCGATCCTTGAAAATTTGTCTCCCTAGACGCCGACGATGATCCACTAGCGTTGGAAAGTTCACGCTTCGTACTTCCTGGTTTCTCGATCAATGATCGATTCGTAGCTCCTTGATTCTGCGTGAGTTTGGCCTAAGCGCGAAACTTTAACTTACACCTTGGATTTAGATATCACATTTTGACGTTCGGAATACCGTGTTCGGTTTTTTCTTTCTTTTTTTTCTTTTTTTTTTTTTTTTTTTTTTTTTTTTTTTTTTTTTTTTTTTACATAGGTATATTTTGTCGAATACATAAATTGTCATCGTGGATACGCATAGAAGGATATACGAAACGATATGCCGACACCTAAACGTAAACTTTTCTACGCTATATACGCTGTAATTGAATTTATTTTTTATGCGAGAAACTTTATACAAGCCGATGGTAGATGCTGTAAAGAATTCAAACGTAGGTACAGGTAGGTAGGTACGTATAAATCCTATGTTTCTGCGTGTAATCTCGTCCTGTAGGAAGATCAGGAATGGGAAGGTACCAGTAACGGTACGGAAAAGATTACGAATGGTATATGAAAAATGATCGTGTTACCGTTCTAACCCTAACCTGCCATATTCACTGTTTCAACGAAGCAAGAATATCTCCGTTGTTCTTTGATTATTAACTATGATGACTTTGCCGGAGGTCTTTTCCACGCCGTTACCTTCAAACGGAAATTGTGATAGTGAGAGAGAGAGAGAGAGAGAGAGAGAGAGAGAGAGAGAGAGAGAGAGAGAGAGAGAGAGAATGGGTTCAGTGAATACGGCAGTCGTCTTTTTCGGTAACATGGTGTATTAGAAAACAATATGAGGGTGTTTACAATAAAATCTGTAAAACAATTCAACGGTAATAAAATATCGAAGGGTAAACAATCTTCGTTGCCTCGGTGTGACGTATGTAGTGACAATGAATCATCAACGTGAACGTTCGTCAAATAATACGAATATAAATATTAAGTATTAAGATCCGTCGTTATAATAAAGGTATCTGCAGATCCGGAAAGGGAATATCGACATGAGAAAGAGTGAGTGAGCGAGTTTATGTAAGAGAGAGAGAGAGAGAGAGAGAGAGAGAGAGAGAGAGAGAGAGAGAGAGAGAGAGAGAGAGTGAGAGAGAGAGAGAGATAGGGAACATAATAAACGAAGGAAAAGTTATTGCGTTTTAGGAGATGTTTTCGTAATAGGATATCAGGATTTAGGATAGGACGCAGCCTACCTGAGAGCTCTTGCGATTTCTTCTCGGTGGTGGTACAGGAGGTGGACCACCTAGATTTTCACCTTTTGGTGGCAAAGGTGGTCTGTTCTTTGCTGCTGTCTCGGTCACGATCCTCCGTCTAACGTGAGCTTTTCTCTTGGGATGTTTATGATTCATGTCGTCACAAGCTTCGCAATAATTCTCTTTGCAGGTGTCGCATCGTGCGAAAACGTTCTCGGTGCCGCATAAAGCACATTTGCTATGTTTCGTAATGGATGTTAGGTCGGTCGATATTGGTGTCGTTTTCTGGGGTGTTCCACGAATCGGGAATTCGATGATCTCATAGTCTGGGTCACCACAGTCTCCGGAGAGCGATGGTGGTGGTACCTTCGGTGGCGTTGGTATTCGTTCCTTCCGCTCCTCTGCATCCTTCTGTTGTTGTGCCTTTTATACAACATTGTTTTTTTTTTCTTTTTCTATTTCTAATTCGAAAAATTTTCTTTCAAAGCTATTGTCAAATGTTACTTGTCAATGTCAAATCGCTGTCAGTTCGTAGACTTATTTATTTTGATATTAATATATCAATTATGTAAAAGTACATTAGAACGTACCAATACCCAATGAGGCATGGTCCGTGCCATACGCAATCGAGTAGATGGATTCGAAATGGCCATGGGCCGCCATTTTTCAGCTCCCGGATTCTGCAAAGTCGTTAGAGGAAGAATATTTATAATGAATGAAATCTTTTAAAAGAAACTTTTATTATTCTTCGGAAATGGAATAAATTTTGAATATCCTTCGATCGTTTTTATTTACGGGGGCAACGATGAAAAATCTCTGTTCCGCGTCCAAAAATAAAGCGGAATGTCGTCATCTCGCGACTCAACATTCCTCGACATATTCTGGGACACGTGTTATATGAATGGGCGTCGATAATTCCAATAAAACTCGTTGAAATATTTCAAGTAAATAAATAACCATGATATTCCGACATTTTCGTTCGCGATCACGTTAGTCTTAAAGCCTGTGAGATAAATGTGAATTAGATTCTCGAATTAGATGGTATCTTTAGAACGCGTTTACTCCTTCTCTTCCCTTTCTACGTGGCTATCTCTTTTGTTCCCCGCGATACTGTTTTGGACGGCCAAACAAATTTTCCCGGGCCAAACGGCATAGATACAATGTTCTAGAAAATCTTTGCTTTTTATTGCTCTTTTATAATATCGTTACTTGTTTAATCGTTCGACATAACTCTAACGTCATTCTCTTGTCTAATACTTGTAAAATTATGCGGCATGGAACATATCGTCGTGTTCTGACTCATCGTACCGATTAGCAACGAAAGGAAGGAAGAAGAAGAAGAAGAAGAAGAAGAAGAAATCGTTGACGAGAATTGTTCCTCGATGAAATCGCTAAAGCCCGAGCAAGTTGGAGTTATTCCAAATTCTAGATACACATACGAATTCCGTCAATTTCGAGTAATACCCAATGAAAATGAAATTTTCAACGTTAAAAACACGCACGGATGGATCTATCAACAGCTAGTCAATTTTTTCATTCTTTTTTCTTCCCCCTCATGTATATCTCATCATGAAAAATACGAGCGGAGGCCAGGCAGCTTGGCGTTGAATCTCTCTCTCTCTCTCTCTCTCTATCTCTCTCTTTCCTTCGGCGCGATGCACTGTACGAAAATAGAGCAGAGTCGCTCTATTCTCGCGGATATTTACATGAACTTTCGTGGAAATACGACGCGTAGATTTTTCTTACGTGATAATCACATTAAAAGTAAACACAATTAATAATCAACGATGCAGATGATCGATCCATCCATCGATCGATCAATCAATCGATCGATCGATCGATCGATTGAGAGAGCTCACAAACTGAGGGATCAAAGGGTTACACACTCACGTTCATGTGTAGCTCGCGGAGTCGGGTACCTCCGGTTTTTCCTCGGGAACTGGCCGACGCGCTACTGATCTTCTTGCCGCTATTCATTGCCTACGAGGAGGACCCGTTGCATTACCAGCGCCGAAATCTATTTCAGTAACGTGGTTGCTGGACCGATGCCATCCTTTCTACCGGAGTCTCCCCGTTCGCGTAAATATATCACGATGCCTCGCACTCGAACAAGACGTTTCGGAGTCTCTCTATCTTTTTTTTCCTTCTTCTTCTTCTTCTCCTTCTTCTTCTTCTTCTTCTTCTGCTCCTCCTCCTCCTCCTCCTCCTCCTCCTTCTTCAAAATTGGAGACACGTCTCTCCCTGAAAATCGAGGGTGAACGATCGGCTTCTCGTCGAACTCGGTTCAAATTTCTCGGCAATAGTTCACGGAACGAAAGACTTTCTCTTGTCGTAATTAATTCTAATTGCATAGTTAAGATATTATAAACATGTGTATGTATAATAGGGAATATTTTATATGTTTATTTTGATCGACATTATGCGAAGTATGTATAAGATCGATTTCGTTATAATGATTTCTACTTAGTTAAAAAAAACAACAAACTCGTTATTATCTACTTCTACTTAGATTTCACTTGAGTAATATCTCGCAAAGCTTATGTCTTTTGGTTTAGAATCGCTGATCATTCTTGTTAATTGCGCATTGTGGCTCGGTCTACCGCAAGATCGAGCGTACAACGTTCGTGAGAAAGATCGCATCGTAAACGTCATGATCGCGCCGGCGTGTTTGCTCTGCGGAAATGTCATGAGAAAGATTATGGTAGTGGGTAGGATTTTTTATGTTTTTTTTCTTCCTTTTTTTCTCTCTTTTTCTTTCTTTTTTTCTTTTTTCCCCCCATTTCTACGCGCATTTTCGCTTGCGTCATCGATATTTTAACAGGACAAGTTTCTTATAACGGAGTTCAATGGTAGAAATATATATCACACATTAGCATGAAACTTATTACGACTTTACATATTTAACGAGTACAATAATTTGCATTCTTTAGATCGGTACGCTATATATGTAATCTAGTTTTCACGTAGGAAGACTCTTTATGTAGGTGTCTAACGTTCCAACGCGTTCGAATATCGCTTTCTTTGTTAACGAAGAATCGGCTTGACTGAAACAGAAAGAAATAGGTCTATTAGAGTTGGCCTATCGAAGAAATCGAATCGGATCGTTCCGTTGTGTAGCGGAATTTCCAGGGTACTTCCACTTTTTCTCGACTTTCATCGTCGAGGGAAGTAGGAATAAGCGAAAGAAGATCACCGAGAAAGAAAAGTAGATGCTCGCGAGACGAGGGCCTCTCCGAGAGTGATCGAACATACATATCATTCCGGAGGACGAGATCTTGAACACGTAGCGCCACCTGCGTTCACCGTGGTACCTCAAAATGGCCGTCCCTCTCACCTCAGACCTTCTCGGAACGTCGACGAAGGCAGGTGGACGATTTGAAGTCGTATCGTCTCGCGTATACGTCGTGCTCGTTGGCAAGAATATTTTTCCAGCCGGTCTTTAATAGATTCAAAATTTTTATTGAAAAGTTTATCGAATGGCAAGTTACGCGAGGGCCCCTTTAAGAAAGAAAATACATTGGACCTCATCGAACGCATCGTTGTCCTAGATAGATCGAAGACATCGACTCCGTGGACAGGTGCCTGGCCGGTGTTGGCCACGCTCTCATTTATCTCGACCTTCCGTATTTTCTCCTTCCTGCTTTCATTTAATCTCAGCGTTAATGTACGGCTGGTATGCGCGAAGAAAGTGGTGCGAGTTAAGGAGAAAAATTTCGGTGCCGTACATGAGGTACATACTACTCGGTACGTTCGGTGATTTCAATGCACGGTCGTAACCATCGCGGCCGTGTAACCGGAAGAAAGAAGCAAACCAGAAGGATCCCTCCTCGAACTTGGGAAAAGCTGTTTTCCATTTCGATGCTGCCGTCTTGGCATCATTACTTTTCTTGTCGTCAATGATTACTCGAGGATAAACGAGAAAGAGAAAGAGAAAGACAGAAACAGAGAGAGAGAGAGAGGGAGAGAGAGAGAGAGAGAGAGAGAGAGGGAAAGAGAGAGAGAGAGAGAGAGAGAAAGATAGAGAGAGAGAGAGAGAGAGAATAGAAAATCTTCCTTGGATATTAATTTTCGTCGAGTATGCTCCGAACCGAAGAGGAAACTCGTCGGTCAAAGGAGCAAGGATTATGAGGACGCGTAGGTATTTTGAAGGAACGTGTTGTAGCGGTGCCGTTGTCGCCTTCTTCAAGAGTACCAAGCGGAGGGTGGGAAGAAGAATCTGACCTTGCGTCGATGTAGCCTCCTTCTTTTTTCCTTCATCGTGCTCCAATTGCTTCGCGTTCGCGCGCACGCGCATATCTACACTCGTCAGTAAGTAAGTAAGTAAGTAAGAAAAAGAATGAGCGAACGAGCGTGCGAGAGAGATAGATAAAGAGAAAGAGAGAGAAAGAGAGAGAGAGAGAGAAAACTTACGTAGCAAGATTATACTTTAACGATCCCAAAGACGCAAGAGAGAGGAATCACGGTGAGATTCCTCGAAAGAGTTTCTCCTCTTGATCGAGCCTCTCCTCGAGCATGTCTTTTAAGGTCGAGACTATCCCGACAAACGGGAATTTTAACCGATCGTCGCGATTCGACGAAAATCTTGCACTTTTGTAACCGGGTTAAGATTTGCGCGCGCGCATGCACGCGCTCGCGCGCGGGCGCAAGTCTTGGGGGAACCCCCTACTCCTTTACGTTTCTCTCCTTATCTTTCCATTCCTTTTGGAATTCCTTCCTTACTTCCAACGAGAGGAAGGAATTCCATTGAGGAGAAACTTACGAAGGGACGAGTATGTTAACGGTGATCATTTTAGTGAACGTTAAATAACAGGGCGAAATAACTCTAATCTCATTTTTCATTTATTCCTTCTCAATGCCTACCCATTAATTCGTCATTTTTCATGATCCACTAGAAATATATATCTATACCCCTTTCTTTTCTTCTATCCATTCATTCGGTTCAATCATCCGAAGCACCCACCTATCCTTTCCTCGCTCACTACGCAACATCATTTTTGAAAGAAACTTTTCTCTTTCATCTTTGAGACTCTTTAGTCGATGGCACGTGCGTTCCCGTTCGTGCGCCTGCATCGAGTATATATTGTAGTAATTGGTAAATACTTTAGCCATCTAGTTATAGGTTAAAGATGACCTCGAATCAGGAATGTTTGTTCGTACGTTATTGGAATGCGATGAATAATTATCAGGCGTGAAAGCACGTAAACGTCGAATACAGTAGTAAATATATTATGCCTGGTATAAATAATACCGGATCTTCTTTCGAATCTCTTTACGATCGATTCGACTTTCTTTGCGAAAGTCATCATGAGAAAATAGACTCAAAGAGATTCGTAATGATCGATCGACACATAAGATTTGAAAAATCCTTCCTTTCGTTCAACAAATATACTTAACTACGTTCGGAGGAGGAAGTCTGCCTCGACGATTTCGATCGTACCGATTTGCGTCAGCACAATGTATTGTGTTCTCTTCCTTTTCTTCCTATTTCTCTCTCTCTTTCTCTCTCTCTCTCTCTCTCTCTCTCTCTCTTGTTTATCCCTCCCTTCCATAAAACATTGTAGAAAGCGGGCATTCTATCGGAAAGGATTTCTCCTAAAATCGTTGAGTTTAATTACGCGCGACGATGCACTGATTCTTTATGAAAGAAAGTTGTTTCTTCTTTCCTTTTCTTTTTTTTTTTTCAAACGCAAACAACGACGAAATTTCTTGCTTATAACAGATCGATTAAAGAGTCCAATGGTGTATCTCTTTTGCTTTTTCTTCCTCTTTTTCTTCGAATTCTTAGCTCGAGTCGAGATAGAGACAAAAAAAAAAATGTTAGTAAAAATGGAAGGATATAAACAAATTTAATTGACTTTTCTTCTCATACTTCGAGAATTTCTACGGGATAAATCGAGAAATACCGAACATTCCGGAAGTAATGTATATATATATATCTTTTTCTTTTTTTTTTTTTATTTCCATGAACGACTGTTCCTGTTTTACCTCGCCCCTTCAATTATATATGCGAGATAAGCAATATTTCTACGAGTGGCAATGCGCTCAAAGGCATTCCGCGTTCCTACGAGTGAGAATCCGTGCCACGCATAGATATATCTATACACACGCACATACACACCATATACATATTTTATTACATTCGTATTGATAAAAAAAAAAAAAAAAAATAAAAAAAAATTAAAAAGATAACGAAGAAAATAATAGAGCCAAGTTATGCAGATAATTACCAATTCTCCTCTATAATCTGAAATTGAATGAGTTCGAAGATTTTTTTATCTTTTTGGTCAATCAATTTCGTCGCCATTCATCGATATCTTTTTTATTAACGATTGTCTTTCTTCTTCTTTCAACATCTATTGGCTGTATCAAAAAAAAAAAAAAGAAAAAAAAAAAAAACGAAAAAAAAGAAAAAAGAGAAAAAAAAGAAGATTAATCGAAAGGAACAAGTTCGGTCGGAATAAGTGATATTAAAAATTTACTGGAAAATAATTATAAATTTTGCAAGATAGAACTATACCTTGGTAGTTTTAATAATTGTAAAATGTAAAAGTTCTCTTATGGTTTGGTAATGTTTTGTAAAAGAAATAACACAATATTTATGGTATCTTTAATTAAGTTCAACGAATTTTTTGTCATTTCGAAGGGTTTTGATAGGCGGCCATTACGTATCTTGGATCAATTGATTGAAAGTCGACGTAGAAAGAAAAAAAAAATTGCATTAACGTTCAAAGCACATAAATAGATTGCATTAATGACAACAACAGTAACAATAACAATAACAAACAATAACAAAAAAGAGCAAGGACAGAGAGAAGAAAGCGCGAGGTATAAAAGTCGCGTGGCGAAGTAGATTAACGAGAAGAAAGGAGGATGATCATTATCGGGGCAGACGCGACACGCATACGTCGACGTTTTACTCACGAAAATAACGAACGAAGAAATGCTTTCTCTCGATGCGCTTCGGTATGCAAGCGATTCGCGTGTTCTTTCTTCGGAAGAGGAACTTTCTGAAACGTCTTTCTCCCTTTTTTTTCTTTTTTTTTCCTTCATTCATTTTTTCTTTCTTTCTTTCTTCTTCTTTTTGTTTGTCTTTCATAGCACGTCGTCTTTTACACATCAACCTATTAACAAAATTTATTACAATGTAAACGTAAGCAATCATATTTTCTTATATTTTTCTACAAATTTCATTTTATACGTTTGTATTAATTAATAAAAAAAAATTCATTATGAAACGGACTAACGTAATACGTAAAGGAAAACAAACAAAAAAAAAAAAAGAAACGTAAACGCGACTTCGTGTTCTCTCTTAACATTGACAGTGTATTTGTTTATACTACATACATATATATATATATATATATACATACATACAATTGAGGACTCGGTTACACGGCAGTCACGAGCTCGAGTTTATAGCTAACGATAAGGGAAACAGGTTGTCGGATCAATTTCAATTGGGATTCCGTCGTGATACTGTTAGAGGAAGATACGTTCTCGGTTTTCAAAGCTCGTTTCGGGCTCTCATGGAAGGAAGGAAGAGATAGATAGCGATAGAGATAGAGATAGAGAGAGAGAGAGAGAAAGAGAGAGAGAGAGAGAGAGAAAAAAGTACGGTATACACGGGCACAGTCGAGTTCGTCGGAAAAATACGATGCGGTGATGCGTGAGAGAGTTTCGCTTCGTTGCTGCAGTTTCGCTCTATATGGTTGTCAACCGTGTCGTAATTGCTATTGTCGCTCTCTCGGCTACCAGTACGAAGATGAATCGTAAAATAGAGAAAAAAAAAGAGAGAGAGAGAAAGAAAAAGAGAGAGAGAGAGAGACAGAGAGAGACAGACAGAGAGAGAGAGACATCACTGGGTTTTGTTACATCTCTTTCTTTCTATTATTTGGATCAACAAACACATGCATACGTAAATAGAAACGTAACGTCATCCGTCTTATGTTAAAATTAATCAAAAATATTTATTAATCATATTCATAGAAACGATCGTTGATATATGTGTATATATATATATATATATATATATATATATATATATATATGTTATATATATATACATATATGCATACATATGTGTATTTACTACGCGTTACACACACGTGCGTACGAGAAGTACCGTTGATCTTTTGTGAAATTGATTAATCGGCTTTCACATTAAAGGGGATCGACGATGAAACGTTAACTAAGCGCAAAGCGTGGAAAGATTCGAATCAAGAAAAAGAAAGAGAAAGAGAGGAAGAGAGAGAGGGAGAGAGAGAGAGAAAGAGAGAGAGAGAGAATCACGGCGGTCTCCATTGTCGGCATATCGCGGTCATTAAGCGTGTTGTAATTGCCACTGCAATCGCCCACCCAGACGCGAACTACGAAAGAAAGAATGTAAGAATAAAAAAGAAAGAAAGGAAGGAGAGAGAGAGAGAGAGAGAGAGAGAGAGAGAGAGAGAGAGAGAGAGAGAAAATTATTGACGATGATTCGTTGCAAAAGTCGACTGGCAGGAAAGTGTCGGCGAAGAGAGCGCGGCGGCCTCTTTATCTAACTTATTCCGCCCTGACGTATTCGTCATAAGTTCGTAACGATGACACAATCTTCCGGAAATTGTTTTTCTTCGTCCATTGAACGTACCACCTTACGTAAGTTCTTTCGATGATAACAATAAGCTCGTCCCGAGCACTTTGGATTTTGAACGAGTATAATTTGTCTTGGCGATTAGAAAAGAGGGATGGAGCAGGATAGGAAGAGAGAGAGGGAGAGAGGAAAGGACCAAGAGACACGTAATTTTTTTCTATTTAAATATTAAATATTAACACACGGTGGTTTAGGGTTAGGAAAGAAGGGAGAAAAGAAAGATCAGCGAACGTGTATGTACGTATGTATGTATGTGATGTGTGCGTGTATGTTTGTGCGTGTGCGCGTTGAATTACTAAAAAATATTTCATTTTCGACTATTCCCAGGTCTTAGGAACGTATTTGAAGGATTGAAAGGGGTAAATTGTATTGGCGTTTGAGAAAGAAAAAGAGATAATTGAGAGAGAAAAAGAAATATCATGTATCGGCCAAATTTCTACGAGAGTACGTGCCTGAGATGCGCGCAGACAGTTTATCAGGTCGACAGGGTCGGCCCTTTGAAGGACTTTACATTCTTTCATGCCGGATGTTTCAAGTGTGCGATATGCGGTACGAAGTTAACCCTGAAGACTTATTACAACAATCAGCATACGATAAACGACAAGGAGGTTTACTGTAGCAGCCACGTGCCAAAACCAGGACCGGGTACGTTGGATGGTTCGAGCGTGGGTATAAGGAGTGCTTTGAACGTACCAAGAAGCGGTTACGTCAACGAACAGATCAGAGCTGGCGGTGCGTCACCTCGTGCTGCTTATCCACCTTGGTGAGCAAACATCTCTTCCTTTTATTTCTTATTATTTATTTGATTTCTTTTTAATTATACCACTGTCATGGTATAGGTATATTTACGTTAGATGTATATGTACACGTGTGTATATATATATATATATCTTTTGTAAAGTGAGTAAATAAGTGTATTTACTTCCACGTAAAAAGAAAAAACTTTTCCCTGCTTCGAGATTCGTCGTTCGATGTTTCGCCAAGCGAATCGATATAATCTAACAACAACGATTTCCTCGCTTTCCCTTCCTCTATTCGTTTTAAATTTTAGAGAGGAATCGTTGAGCCATGATAGAAACCGCGTCTAGTGTATTCATCGTGATTATCTTCTAAAATGTTGGTCAAATTAATCAGTGTAAATTTATCATCGAATTTATCATCCCCATATATTTACAAAATTCTTTTCTCCTTACAAAAAGAGTTTCTTTCTCTCTCTCTCTCTCTCTCTCACTCCTTTTTTACACTCTCGTTATTGTACAAAATCAATTACGCAAAGATATACTCGATATGATCGACGAAAGTTACTTACTTTCTTAAAGAATTTCACTAAATCCCTCTCGTCACACCTTTGTTTTAACGTTTGACTAACGCTCAATGCGTATAACGCTTGTTAAAAGAGGATATATAGCACGTATATATGGACATTGCACACATTCCTCGTTCTTCCTTGCCAACACGTAAGAGGAATCTTTCTTTGCATGCGATCGATGCCGCTTATTGTCCGACTTTTTTATGCTTGCAGCTGCGTAAAAGTCGGATGCCACGGTGAGTACTTTAAAGTAGCACGAGATATACGTAATACCTACTTGATGGTACGAAGAATATTTTTTCTACCTGTACTATCGTTCCTCTCTCTCTCTCTCTTTCTTTCGTTATAGTATTTGTTCATTTGAGATAGAGATAGATGATCAGAAATTTAACGTAAGAAAAAGAGAGAGAGAGAGAGAGAGAGAGAGAGAAAAAGAAGTAAAAGCAAAGCTACATCATGAAAGATGAATATATATATCTTCTTGTGTGTACGTAGGCGTTTTTTCTCTCTTTCATATATGTATAGTACGTAGTAAGTATTTTTGCTTCCAAGATAAAGAGAGAGAGAGAGAGAGAGAGAGAGAGAGAGAGAGAGAGAGCATATAGGCTACACAGAGAATAAGTGAATGAACGGCCTCCTGAACGCTCTTGTTACCTCGTAACAAGTTAAAAAGAAACGGAGTATGATATTTTTCTCACGGCCGTTTCTCTCTACAGCTTATAACGTTTTACGAATGATTTTTGATCCGTACATATGTACATACATACATACATATGAGAGAACTCGATGTTCGTGGTTTAATAGTTTATAGGCTATTAAAACTCGTGAAACTATAATATCACGCGATATCAGGAACGTTTCTGATGTTATTTATAGATATAAGCGTTATGGCGTGTAAGAGAACAGCTTCTAAGAGTTATTTAGAATTATAGGTCAGTTCATTGTAGGGGATGCACGAGGGAAAACATTAAAAGTGCGCCGTTTTTCCCGTTAAAAACGTGTAAAAAAAAAACCGGTAGAAACGAAGGACAAAAGTTTGTCAGAACGTTGATCTAGACGTATCTAACATAAAAGATAACTTCTACGATATATAACTGTGTTACGTATAAGTATGTATGTACGTATGTATATATATATATATATATATATATATATATATATATATATCTATTTAAACGTTACTCTCTTCTACCTGTTGCTCGTACAATGAAACTAATTTTCCGCAAGAGAAGTTATGTGGACTCACGTATAGTTACTTACACGTTCTCTCTTCTCTATGAATCTAATATAACCTGCATCTTTATCCGATTGTTATCTATACTTATTATTATTTTATAATTTCTTTTTTTTTTCCCATCGCACTATGAGACACGATCTCTTACACATAATTTCTTTTCTTTTTTTCTTTCTTCTTTTTTCCTTCTTTCCCTTTTCTATCTTAATTCATATAAATTCTATTATAGAATAATAGAATTAGATTTGTTCTTAAACCTGTTAAAGTTTAATAGTATATTGTCTAAAAGATCGTTCGACGTTTCTAACATTGATGGACGGTCTTAATCAAAGCGTCCATTTCCAAATGGATAGTATGAAGAGTAGAGAGAGAGAGAGAGAGAGAGAGGAGCAAGAGGAGGAGAAGGAGGAGTAGCAACGGTAATGTCCAGCCATATACCATGTTCCTTTTCAAAGAGATCCATCAATTCGAAGAGCAGCATAGTATTACTATTAACAATGTGGAGACGTGACGTTGCACGACGACAGGCGGTGCGCATAACTTGTACTCACCCTCTCTTTCTCTCTCTCTCTCTCTTTCTCTGTCGCTTTTGTCTCGGACTCCTTTCATATAACACGATTCGAACGCAATTAAATGGTAACAATGGTCAACCGTAAGGTCGAGGATGATATTATCGACGATTTAGGACTCATTGTCCTGCAACCAGTAAAAACGTTTTAAGAATGATCTATTCTTTCTCGAGGTACCTTTAAAAGATAAATCTCGTCATGGTGAAAATTAAAAGGAAAAAAGAAAAAAAAAGCAAGAAAGAAAGAAAAGACAAAAAGAAAAAAAGAAAGAAGAGAGAGAGAGAGAGAGAGAGAGAGAGAGAGAGGAAAAATAAATAAATAAAATATGAGACATATATAATGTCCATCAGTCCTGAAGAAGTTCGTATCCATGATTTTGTTGCAGTTACGATAATGTAGATTCGCCCAATTATGGTAGGCATCTGAACGGACACGGTTCACCCCCAGCTACGAATTCGTCTCAGGGAAGAGATTATCACGGCGGTGGTAGCGGTGGTGCATCCTCTCCGTACAACCATCATCAACAACACCATCATCATAATCATCATGCACAGGACGGAAGTTATCAGTATGGGAGATTCGATGCTAGTGCGCTTCACATTGCGCATGCTCTCAAGCAAACGGAACTTCAAAAGGGTTATAGCAAGGCTCGCGAGAAGCCCATCGATTATTATCTGGTGAGTCATTCGACATATGTATATGTATGTGTATATTTTATATATATATATATACACATATGTATATATATAAAATATGTAGTTTACTCTGAACGTGTAATGTTACGTATATGTATGTATATATGTATACAAGTACATATGTATGTATTACGTTCTCCTCGCACGACGAGGAGAGCCTGTGGTCATCGCCGTATTAGGACGAGAGAGTTTACTATGTCGAGTCCCTCTTCGTCCGACTCGAACCACTCTTGCACGCGGCCTCCTTATTTTCCATCGTGATTCTCTTCGTGTTTCAACGAACGATATGTGAAATAATTCGACAATTTTTATATTTATCCCGTATAATATTTTTATAATCGATAAACGATGAATGTGGTACGGGGGAAGAAAAAAAAAAAAAAGTTAGATTAATGCAAACGAAAAGATTAGATTTTATTTGAATAAGGAGAAAAATTCGAATTGTCCTTTTCTTTTTTTTTTTTTTTTGTTTCTGTCTTTTTATATCTCGTTTCTAAGATAAGAAGAAAAAAAAAAAAAGAAAAGAAGAAAAAAGAAAAGAACATTTTAATTTCTAAAGGAATAATCTCTCAAAGAGATTATCTCGTGTATAATATGAGAGACTTATAATAGATACGATCTTATCCTCGATATTATCTTAAACAGGTTCTCTAAACTCAAACGCATAAGTGTTTCTAGTTGCGATTCTCTAGCGGTACTCTTGTTCTGGCATTCATTTAACTTCGGTTAAACGATATTCGTCAACTTTAAAAGATCGTTTGTAATCTCGTTATATCTTAATAGGTATATTTATCGTATTCCCATTAAATGGTATTTGAAGTTATAGTAAATGAAAGTACGGTAATGGTATGGCACAATTCCGTCGATTTTTTAAAAAGCAGAATAAAAAAGGGCTGTTACTGGATTTCTGATTCGCTTTGTCCTTGACTCTGGGTCACTCGGCTATAAGGACTAGCTGCGCGATCAGCTATATCTCTCTCTTTCTCTCTCTTTCTCTCTCTCTCTCTCTCTCTCTCTTTCTTTCTTTATCTTTTTCTCTCTGTCTTTTTTTTTTTCTATCTGTCTCTGTGCGCGACAACGTTAACTTCGTCAAATGAAATATTAACAAATTTTTGATCTAACCAAATAGAAAATAATCACATTGAGTATTCGCTCGTAGACGAGGAAAAGGAGGAAGAAAAAAAAGACAAAGTTTGGTATTCTTCCTTTCTTTTTTTTTTTTCCTTGCTTCTTCACCTCCCCCACTGCTCCCTCCCTCCTCCCCCATCGCCCACCTCTTTGGCCTCGTCTTGACTTGGACAGAAAACGGAGATAAATCGTTCGGAGTGTAAACCGGTCCTGGAAGTTTCAAGAGACGAGCGTGGAATCCGACATGCGTTTCTGCGAGAAACTTTGAGAAGGAGAAAAAAAAGAAAAAAAGAGAAAGAAAGGAAAAAAAGAAAGGAAAAAAAAAAAAAGAAGAAAATGGCGCGTCTCTTCAAAAGAGAAAAGAATTTCACAATGATGTTTCCGATCGGTTTTGATGCGGAATGTGTAACGCGCACGGCTCAGATACGATGTTTACATGAAAATGAGTTTGCCGCTTTTCCCATCGGGTCCTTCTGAAGAATCCCAAGGTGGAGGTGGTGGAAGAAGAAGAAGAGGAAGAGAAGGAGAAGGTGGAGGAGGAGAAGAACAAACCGCTAGTCGCTCTACTATCGAAACGTTTTCTCTTATAATCCGCTTTCGCGCGTTGCTTGGCGAAATACAATTTGGTGGATTGCCATTTTGCGTGATATCTAGTGAATGCCAGAGACAGTAGTGTGTCCGCAGTCGACACCGGACTATGTATGGCTATGCGTAAAAGGAACGAAAGACAGCGTGGGCTTGATGACGCGTGATGCCCGTGTTACATTTCCTCTCTTAGAATCTTTTTCCACGTGAATACCAACGCCGGAAACACCGGCATGAATTTCGATATTTCGCGTGGGTGTAAACGAAGGAATTTGATTCATTCTTTTACCTTCTTTCCTTTTTTTCTTGTTCCTACTTTCATTTCTTCTAGATACCTTTTAGATATTCTTCTAGGTATTTCTTTCAGTCCTCCTCGTGCGTACTCTAATATGTCTGATATGTTATTTATTTACAAACAAAAGAACAAAAAAAAAAAACTATAGTATAAATGACATATGTCGCAGAAATTATTGATAAAAATAAGTTTGATATTTTTATTCATTTCTTTTTTTTTTTTATTTATTTATTTTCTTTTTTTCCAATGAAATAAGTAAAAGAGTGCCGTGCGAGTATCAGTTGGCAAATTTAAATTTGTGTCTTTCACACAATAGTAAGAAGATTATGAATTACATTACATAAAGGAAAAAAACATAAGAGAAAACTAGTTCTCCTTGTTATAGTAAGATATAATTCCCGTAATCAAAAGATATATATCCACGATATAATCGATCGATTCATCAGACTGAGATTCTTTTCCCTAGGTTAAAAAGGAAGACAATGAGTTTCCCTCGTTACTCGAATCGTTAAAACAAGGAAACAAAGTAACATCTTCGCTTTTCCTGCTATTTGAAAGCGGAAGGAAAGATAAGCTTTCTTTGCGTTCACGCGAAAGGGAATCGTTTACGTTTCTCTGATTTCAATTCGAAGATTGTTTCTTCTTAAATTAAAGATTTTCTACGCGTACAATTATGCAACTTTCTTTCTTTCTTTTTTTTTTTCCTTTTTTTTTCTTTTAATTGGATTCACAAGAGAGAACGAAAAATACAAATGAAACTTTCGTTCGTGTATTTTTTTGTATTCTCGTTTTTCTTCTTTTTTTTTTTTTTTTTTTTTTTTTTTTTTTAACACAAGGAGTATATCTACATAAAAAAAAGAGAGTTTTGAAAAAAAAGAAGTTGAAAAGAAAAAAGTATTTATAAATTGAGGAGGACTCGCCTTCGTAGGAAAGCTAATATTCTCGGTTCTCGCCTTATCCTCATTCGGGGTTACTCGAACGAGCGTGTTCGCGTATGCGTGTGATGTAATCGTTGCGTGGGTATCTTTATCTTTCCGTCTCTCTCTTTCTTTCTCTCTCTCTCTCTCTCTCTCTCTCTCTCTCTTTTTTCCCCCCTCTACCCCCCCCCTCTCTCTGTGTTCATACCTACGTTTGCTAACGTAACGCAACGATAAAATTACAGTTATAAAATCGACGAGATTATTTAAGAAGATTATTTCATACAAATGGATTGTTCTTTTCAATTTTCGAAGATCTCGAGGAAAAAAAAAAAAAGAAAAAGAAAAGAGGAACCCCCTGTTAATCTTAGCGGATATTTTTTAACGAAAGAAAAAAATTTTCTTCCCCTTTCTATTTTCTTTTTCACGATCAAAAAGATTTATTATCGAAGTAGAACTCGAATGATATCTAGGAGAGATGGAAGAAAGCAGAAACGAATCGTGAAAGTAGTTTCAGCAAAAAGTAGACGACCGAGGTTAAGACTGACGCGAGCGAACGTTGATTGTGACAAATAAAGAATATATACATGTGTTTGTATGTACATTTATGTATACTTTGTGTGTGTGTATATATATACATATATATATATGTATATATATATATATATATATACATATAAGTACGTATATATTTAATAGTAAATCCCATAAATTTAATTGCAACCTGCTGTAGAAAACCTGTTCGATAGAGTGAATTGATCGGTTCGAAGTTGATGTTAGAAACAGTTCTTTGCCGATCGCGTTGACGAAAACTTTTCCAAAGTTTCTATTGTGATAAACATAAAGAAAGAAGAGTCTTATCGAATCTGTATTAAAACAGACGAGATTCAACAATGAGGAGACTTCGCGAGGACTTGGAAATTCTCGAAACGATTAACATCGTGCACCATGTGAAACAGATGTTTTCTTTCCTGGATAAATTCGTTAGTTATCAATTCATTAAGATTTAATATATGCGAGTCATTCTATAAATAAATAAATAAATAAATAAATAAATATATATATATATATATATATATTAATGGGAAAAATATAATTTGTCGATCAGGATCGAGACGAGCAGACGCGTTTGGAGATGAAACATCGCAAGGAGGAAGATGATCTGTATAGAAAATTTGCTCATCATCGAGAAGAGGAAGATCGACGGATTAGAGAAGAATTTAGAGTACGTATGGTTCTGGGTTTTTTTTGCATTTTTTTTTTTTTTTTGGATCAGTCAATTTAACAATCGTAAATCATTGATTTATCTTTTTTTCTTTGCCCCTTTTTATCATCGTATGTGTTTACTTTGCGAAATGAAATAAAAAAGGACGAGTGGGAGAAGGAGCTGGAGCAATTATCGGCGAGGTGGGAACGGGAGAAGGGAGGAAGAACGCGTACCCAACAATTTCAACAGGAGAAAGAGGACTTGGAGAAAAACATGACTCTTCGCAGAGACAAAAAGAAGGAAAGTCTCACGAGGAAAATGTTGGAACACGAGCGGTACGTTTATATTATCTAATTAAAATGGCAGATGGCTTATCATTAGGGCGATGTCTTACTTGCATAATATTCGGTTAATGTCGAGCGTTTACTTAGAAGAAGAACCACAGCTGAACGATTCAAATTATTATTACCGTGGCATATTATTTTAATGAGAAAGGTTTCAGGCGGGTAAAAAAAGAAAAAAAAGAAGAAAAGAAAAAGAAATAGAAATATATACATATATATATATATATCATTTCGTAAACTGTAATACTCCAGTAACTCTCGCATATATGTACATACGTAATACGTTCGTTTCAGGAACGAAAAAAGAAATTTTTCTTTTGAAAAATAAAACGAAGAATAAAATAATCGAATAATATATTATTATCTTATCTCTTTTTACTGACGAATTTACAGAGCTGCCACGGCAGCATTGGTTGAGAAGCAAAGTTCGGAGATGTTGGAATTGATAAACGAGGCAAGAAGCGAGTACATGCTTCAAGAGAGTTTGTATCTCGATGAGGGTGACGGTTATACTCAAGAAGCACCACCACCTTATCCTTCCCGAGCTCCACCACCTCAGCCACCAGCCTTAGCCAAGTATCACATCTACAACGATCCTATGGAATTTGCGGATATGGATCAAATTGCTATCTCGGTAAGAATAAGTTCTTCGGTCTAAGATAGAAGGAATCGGTGAGGATTTAATTCATTTCTTATATATTCTTAGGTTGCTCAAGAAGATCAAAAGACTTTTACCGATTTAGTACGTCAATTGGTTAGCAGATGTGGTTCGGATATCGAAAAGGCAAGAACGATATTTCGATGGATCACTGTAAAGAATCTTAATACCATGCAATTCGATGAAAATTTGCGAGGAGATACGCCTATGGGACTCTTGAGAGGGATCAAACACGGCACCGAGAGTTATCACGTTCTATTTAAACGACTCTGCAGGTAGGAACGATGATTAAAACGAATCGTTTAAGCAACAATGTTATTAGCTATATTATTTTTAAATCGTATCGTATGATTTTTTAGTTATGCCGGATTACATTGCGTCGTTATCAAAGGTTACAGCAAGTCCGCTGGTTATCAGCCGGGCGTATGTTTCGAGGACAATAGGTTCAGAAATAGTTGGAACGCCGTTTACGTTGCCGGCGCGTGGAGATTCGTTCAGTGCAATTGGGGAGCTCGACATCTCGTAAATGCCAAAGAAGTCCCACGTCCTGGCCAACCAAAAGCTAAGAACGATAGCCTAAGGTATATTATCGAGATCGTACGAGATTTACTTGGAATAGTTTTAACGTAATCAATGCGACAACTTAGGTACGAGTACGACGATCATTACTTTCTCACGGATCCAAGAGAATTTATATACGAATTCTTTCCACTTCAAGATGATTGGCAATTGCTCAAACAACCGATCACGTTGAAAGATTTCGAGGAATTGCCCTTCGTACGATCTTTATTCTTCAGGTAAATTTTTGATTCTTTTTTCAAATGTCATTAGATTATCAGAATTAGATAGATCGGAATATATTAACGGCAATCATCGGGCATATAGCGATAGAAACCGCCTCGCGAAAGTACCGTTCCTTATAAATTCTGTGCTTGCAGATATGGCCTTTATTTTCCGGATACGAACACAAATGCCGTTATGTACACGGATTCGACCGGTGCCGCGACCGTAAGAATAGCGATGCCCGCACACATGCAATCGTCCCTCATTTTTCACTATAATCTGAAATTTTATGATAACGACGGGGACGGATACGATGGGGTCTCGTTGAAACGTTTCGTCATGCAGGTAAGAACAACGTTTTCAATAAATAATAGTAATAAAATAAAGAGTCGTTGATTTTCGTTCGTCGTAAAAAGGAAAGAGAAAAGGAAAAAAAGAAAAAGAAAGAAAGAAAGAAAGAAAGAAAAAAAGAAAAGAAAAAAAAAGAAAAGAAAGAAAAACGAACGAATAATCGGCGCAAATAGTATATCGATTCGGGAAACATCGAAGATCTCGTATCGATTGGGGGAAAATATTTGCAGTCGGTCGTCGGTAACATCGTTGCATTTCGAGTGCACGCTCCGTGCTCGGGAGCATTCCTCTTGGACATATTTGCGAACGCGGTTACGCCGAAGGAGTACTTGACGGGCGAGCCAATGAAGTTTAAGAGCGTGTGCAAATTCAAAATCGCTTGCGAGGAACTTCAGACGGTGATGGTTCCACTTCCGGATTGTGCTAGTGGCGAGTGGGGTCCTACCAAGGCTACCAGATTGTTTGGACTAATACCGATAACTCATCAGGTCCGTTCGAAATCATTTCGAAATATTTTCCATGATTTGAGGTTTAACTACGTTTAATAACTACGAATAAGTCTCGTATTAATTAATACATTTGAGAATTATGAATTTTTATTTTATTTTATTCTATTTTTTTTTTTCTATAGGAAGCTCTGGTGTTTGCCGGACGAGAATTAGAGATTCAATTTCGTATGTCACGACCTTTGACCGACTTCATGGCGACTCTTCACAAAAACGGTATCGAAGAGAAACGGCTGTCAAAGTATGTCGCACATTCGATCGCCGACGACGACGTTGTAACTTTCTCGATAAGTTTCCCAGAGGAAGGCCAATACGGTCTTGATATTTACACGAGAGAATCAACCGGACCAACTACCGCTCAGCACGATGTCACCGGTGAAAAACATTTGCTAACTCATTGTTGCAAGTATCTCATCAATTCCAGCAAACGGAATTAAGGAATTGCAACGGGGAAGATTCTTCTATTTATCCTTCTAACTCGCGTGGACTCGTTCTGTTGTTGTTGTTGTCGTCGTCGTCGTCGTCGTTGTTTTTAAAATAGGATAGAACTGAGATACTTCTGCAGTAGACGTGAGACGAACTCCGGTGAAAATGAAGCGTCAGGTTGTTGTCGTTGTCGAACTCATTAGCAATCTCTCTCTCTCTCTCTCTCTCTCTCTCTCTCTCTCTCTTTTTCTCTATTTCTGACGCGTCTTTTAATTTAAAGTCTTCCAACAAAATGGCAATTACGTTCTTGAATAAACCGGTCGAGTAGCATCGACGTGACAACGTGCGACTATTTCTCTCTCTCTCTCTTTCTCTCTCTCTTTGAATATGTCGCAAAACTATCCCCAGCTAAAATTAACATAATGAACATTATTTTCACCATTGGCGTTTCATAATGACTTTGCTAAGACTCGAATGATGATCCCTTCTTTATGAATTTTTCTTTACATAAACTAAGAGACGTAAAACTCGTTTACGTTATAAACAATATTAGAAGAGGATAAAAGAAACTCGAATAGTGAATATAATTTTTCTTGTGGTATTTTTTTCCCTTTTCTTTTTCTTTTTCATTACTAAAGATGATGGGACAAAGATAAATGATAAAACGTATTTATCGTAAAACAAGATGCAAGCGAGTTAACGAGCTACCTCCAGAGATTTTTATCATCATAACGTAGAGCATATACAGTGATTCAAAAAGAAATATTTGAATAAATCGAACGAGAGAGAGAGAGAGAGAGAGAAAACTTTTAACTTTTCAGTAGATATAAAGAAATTAATATGTTATAGGAAATGTGGCTAGGATCATAAAAAAATTATTTTTTGTTGAAGTACTGATAAAAAATACAACATAAGCTTTTATCAAGTATTTTGTCGAGTGGTTTTATAGAAAAACAAATATATATATATATATATATATATATATATATATATATATATATATGTATATATACGTTCATTCAAAAATCTATAAAATCGGTGTTGAGATTCACGATATAATGACGATATAAAAGCGTTTGATAAAATACATATATGATATTTGTTTTTTCTCTCTGATTTTTTTTCCTCTTTTTTACGAACTCTTGACAAAAAGATTTACTTTGTAATTTTTTTTTTTTTCCTTTTTCATCGCTGTTGCAACAAGAAACAATTATTGTTTATTTTTTTTTTTTTAACGTTTAATCCTTCGCACATCTGACATGGCATCCTAATATCTACGTATCTATTAACGAATGAAAAAAATCGAAAAAAAATGTATTCGATCAGAAAAAGTGTCCTCATGTTTTTACGACCTACTATACGTATATACATATGTGTATAGTATGTATACATATATATATATATATATATATATATATATATATATATGTTTACATACTATATATGTTTGAACACCGATCATTCCACCAAACATACCTCGAATGAACTTAAAATTGCTTTCTAAAGGATTAAGTATAGAGAGAGAGAGAGAGAGAGGGAGAGAACTTAAATTTTCGTAAATTAAGTAAATTAAACTAAATATAAGAAAATAAATCGCTTAGGTATGTATAGGCTAGATTATAGGGACATTTTCCTTAGAAAAATTCGTCGTCGTATGAAAGTGGATTTAAGCTCGCTCTTTCTTAAAGCTTTTTGTTAGAGGTGACTGGAAATACGAAAGGTGCTCGTCTATCCACTCGTTTATGTACATAAGTTATTTATGCACGTATACATATGTGCGTTCTATCGTATAAAAGTTTTAAACGTTTCAAACGATGCACATCGTTGGAAAATGAGAACGCTACGAGAGAAATTTCATCGTTACGATATGATATTCTCGAGAGAAATATATAAAGGGACACACGCACACACACACACACACACACACACACATACACACTTAGAGGTGCTATAGTTTATTTCTCTTATTAAGAAAAAGAAAAAAAGAAAAAAAAAAAAAGAAAAAAAAAACAAAAATTTGCACAAGCCATTGTTTTTATTTCGTCTTGTTAATTTTTTTTTTTTTTTTTTCTTTTTTCTTTCCCGTAATATTAACATTCTTGTTATTAATTGAAATTCTAACGACGCTTATGGAAGAATAAAAAGAAGAAGAAGAAGAAGAAGAAGAAGAAGAAGAAGAAGAAGAAGAAGAAGAAAAAGAAGAAAATGAAGAAAATGAAGAGAGAACCAGAGAAAAGTGGCCGTCCATGTTTGCGCGATTTTTGACATACTTGCAAAATAAGTTTATAACTCGAGCTTATCACTATTTTCTCACCTTGTTTTAATTTTAACGTTGATATAGTCCGATATGTAAATTAATTTTTTTATAAATATTAATAAGTACATATATATATATATATATATATATATATATATATATATAAATATATAAATATATAAATATAAATACGTATAAATATATAAATATATATATATATATTAAATATTCGAGCAGAAAGAAGGAGATGGTATTCCTTGTATAAAGATTGAATAAAAATAAAAATAAAAATAAAAACAAAAAAAAAAAAAAAGAAAAACAATAGATTAAATGCCGTCAAGAGACAAGAAGATATTAGAATGATAATATAGCAGAAATCTTTAATACCATCCTATGTACCAACGTAACCTACAACATAATGAAATTAGTTCCTAATTGTAAGCAAGGATGGCGCGAGGATATCAGTTTTAATGAGGGGGTAGAGGAGAGGAAATTATCTTTATATATACATATATATATGCATATATACGTATATTCTTTTTCGAGATATGACTATAGAATTAATATTTTCTTCGAGGGGATAAAAAAAAAAAAAAAAAAAAAAAAAAAAAAGAAGTAAAGTGAATAATATAGAAAAAGATACAAGTTGCAGGAATGCAATTCGAGGCGTGTTAATTTCTTGCAATATCTTCGCGTCCCTTTTAGAAACTAGACGAAATGGACGATGAGAAAATCTATGGAATAAGGTATGCGATGAGAAATGCGAAAAAGGGATATTCATATTTTCTGATTAAAACTCGTTGAAACGATTTGTTGATGGAAAATATAAGTGGAAAGCTTTGGAAAGTTTAGCAAAGAGAGACTGGTGAAAGAAAAAGGAGATTCTTTGCGTTCTTGTTTTTCTACATTTACGTATTTTACATTGGGAAAGAACGTTGTTATTATGAAAACTAGGTAATTATTGGATACGCTTCGCGCATTAGTTCAATCACGAATCGTTATTTGCGGTATGGATATTTTATTTCCTTCCGACGAAGCTAATTGCTACGAAAAGAAAGAAGAACGAAAGACAGAGACAAACATAGAGATAGAGATAGATAGCTAGATAGATAGGCAGATAGAGAGAGAGAGAGAGAGAGAGAGAAGGGTAGTTGCACATTAATTAAATGGCCTGCCCTCCTTTTCACCATCTCCTCCTTTTTGCTAACTTCCGGAATACGACTGACTCGGAATTGGAGAGACGAGTTAAAGAAGTTTTCTTTCCACTCTCTCCCTCTTTTTCCTCCCCTTTTCAACACCCACACCTCACTCCTATCTTCGTTTCACGAGTTTTCTCATGGAATGGGACAATTTCATAAGTCCATCTCGCGTTCCATGATTTATCGTACCGTATCGGGAATTGCAATTTCAAATTAGCAGCATCCATTAGCCCGTTACAGTTATGGTTACGTTAGTATTACGTATAGGGAGAAGGACCATTTGCAAATATTATTGGAAAGATGATAATATGTGACGTACATTTAACTTATCGATATATATATATATATATATATATATATATATATATACATAATATATGTATATATATTTATATGTGTTTGTATGTATTTATGTATGTATGGGATGAACGAAATAACGTGATTTCCTTATTTTTTTCGTTTTACAAATTTTAATTAAAAGAAGAAACTGTTAAGAAGCGAATAAGAATAATTTCGAAAGAAATGAAAATAACGAGAGAATTATTGGAAAAGAAATGAATAAATTGTATATTGATCGCACACGTTACATACGATTCACTTTAAATGTGTATTAAGGGAGAGAGAGAGAGAGAGAGAGACTGAGCAAGTCTTTACTCGTCGATCGATTCAGCCAATTCGAGCTAATTTCTCCATCGACAGGAAGCAAATACACGGCATTCGAGTCGATCAGAACATTAGCTCTCTCTCTCTCTCTCTCTCTCTCAAGAACATAACTCGAGGCTCTCCTGATTATTCACCCTCTATTGCCGATTTTCCTTGCGAAAGGGAACACCTGTTAAGCTTGGCTAATTTCCTATAAACCCACAAGGCGAAAGCCCGTTCAGTATTTTAAATGTTAGCCGCAAACGACATTTTCGTTTGGTAGATCCCTTTAAAACAACTCAACGGTATGGCAAAAGAAAAAGAAAAAGAAAAAGGAAAAAAGAAAAAAAAAAAAAGAAGAAAACGAAAAGAGACAAACGTTAACGTACACTCTACTAAAAGGGACAACGGGCGTCTTTATTTTTATTACTTGGAACGTTTCAACCGTAAGTATACTTACTTACTTACTTGTTTACTTATTTACTTACTCATTCGTTTAATACAAATACGAGAAACGCCACTGTCGATATAATATAATGTACTCCTCGAAATTCACTTCATAAATCAAATTCCACGATAACCTAACTTTACTTTTTGGGTCAACAACCAGTCGGGCATACTATTTCGCTTAGGATTACGCTTCTACATTTATTATCGATTGAAGCGTACTATTAATTAATCCCGGAATTAGTTCGACATTATATCCATCTATGATGAATATATATCTTTGTTCGTAATTTCATTATTGAAAATTTTATTTTAGAAATATTAATAGAACGATTCTGTTAAAATTGTAATGGCAATTTTACGAAGAGATAATTCAATATTCAAAAGCGAAGTGAAAGGCAGAGACAAGGAATAAGAATAATTTAGAAAGAAGCCTCGAGGAGTTTTGGCACGTATCGTCGAATATTTCGTTTGCATGATTAATAGAAGCTGGAAAGTGGGGAGGAGACTTTCGTTTAGAACGAAACCGCATCTTTGATAATATTGTATATTCCATAACGATTCGTTGTGCTCTCTCTCTCTCTCTCTCTCTCTCTCTCTTGCTTTCTCAAGGGTGATCTGCAAGAAGGGGGTGTACACGAGGGGTGAAAGCTATCGCGATTCCGTAGCGAACGTGTAACATTCGTCAAAGTAATAGTGGTAGTAGTGGTAGTAGTAGTACTAGTAATGGTGGTGGTGGTGGTTAGTGGTGGTGATGGTGGTTGTGATGGTGGTTGTGATGGTGAGCTCACGCCCATCGGCTTTTCTAATCTCGGAACTTTAGGCGAGCATCTATAATGCATGCCGGCTGTGCGAGGGTATTTCTAATCTCACACAAGTAGTAGCAGTTCTACCCCTCGTAGACTTTCGAGATAGTCGAAATAGTATATCGAAAGTATCGATAACTTCTTCTCTTTTCTTTTCTTTACATGGATGAGTCACTATTTCTCTCTCTCTCTCTCTCTCTCTCTCTCTCTCTCTCTCTCTCTCTTTTCAACGACATTGCATTTCTGAAAAACTTCATTTATTTTTAATACGTTAAGGTCTACGTATCTCCCTCTTTTTTTTTTCCGAAGGATAATGGCACGTTTTCACGCTCGACCACGAGACCCAGACGCAACCCTCTTATTTCCCTTTCTAACTTTTCTGAAACGAAGGAGATACGTCATTTAGGGCGGTGAAGTTGGAATAGACAGATCGACAGATTTAATGAGATTTTGACAATGTTAGAAAAATAAAGAATTTTTTTTACTTTAAATCGAAGAGAAAGTTCAACTATCATTAATGGATATGATCTGAGAAAGAAGTTGAAGAATCGGAATCACAATTCTTCTCTTTCTCTCTCTCTCTCTCTCTCTCTCTCTCTGTTGTTGAGAGCTAACGGTATGCACGGTATGAGACTGGCCGTGCTCGAAATTTCTCAGCTATGGAACGCCATACCGAAAATTCTTCGAACTACGATCGACGTATAATTTTCGAATGTACATCGAATGGAGAAAGATTAACGTTCTACGCTTTAAAATACACACACACACACACACATATCCTTTCGTAATCACCTAGAACGAAACAAAAGTTCAGAGGGTTAAAAAGAAGAACGAAAAGCAGCAGTTTTCTTCTTTCTTCCTTTTCTTTTTTTTTTCTTTTTTCTTTTCTTTTTTCTCTCTCTCTCTCTCTCTGAGGCCAGCAGATGCTCATGGATTTTCAAGAGATGGCGACGTACCGATAACACGGCCTAGAGGAAATGGAAAATGGCTGAGAGAGAAAGAGAGGGAGAGAGAGAGAAAGAGAGAGAGAGAGAGAGAGAGAAGCAGCCGGCAGGTTTTTCGAAGCACGTTTCTAAACCCACAGAGAGGGAAAAGTCATTTGATGATGGAATGGATTCTACGATCTAGCACGGCCTCATTTTTCGATCCTTCCTCTGACAGAAATTGAACGAGGATGAGAAACGTTCTAACAAACTATCATGAGATTTTTACGTATGATAGCGCTTTAATTAGAATACTCTTGTTAACGCTTGAAATACGTTCGAAATAACATTTTCATCTTCGAGAGGAGAAGTTAAATAAATGCGTTCGATCAACGCGCACACGCACACATACGCGCAAGCGCGATATATCATAGAATAGATATTTCTATAAACCTCTATAATATTATTTTTGCTTTGGCTGTTTAACAAAAATATCATACAACCATGTGAAATTTATATATCTATAACTATTATAAAATATATATATATATATATGTGTGTACTATTTAATATGTGAATTGTATTTACGAAATATTAATTTTTCGATATGAATTAACGATTAATTTTCTTTTTTTCGTTTCTTTTCTTTTTTATAATTCAAAAAAATGAAATACAATTTTTGAAAAAAATACTAATACCTATGCAAATACGTATGTCACTTTAAAGTTATACGATGTTATAGGGGCGGATTAAATAAAATACATAGGAAGTCGAATTGGATGGATAAATCGGCTTATTAATTATGTTAAACATGTTTGCATCGTCCGAAACGATCGTTTCCTGTGAGATATAAAAGTGTATCGATCGGGTAAATGCAATGGCTATAATAGTTTTTTTTTTTTTCCCATGGAGGAAAGAGTATGAAAATAAAAAAAAAAAGAAAGAAAGAAAAGAAAAGAAAAAAAATAAGGGGAGCATTAGTTCGAAATAAATGTGCATTAGTTGCTTTTCCATGGAAAGAAAGAAGCCATGGAAAATTGTATGTTCCCATGTCGAAATGAAACGGAAGAAAACATTCGCTGTCGTTATTTTCGGACAACATACGTGCAAAAATGAATATCCAGCTTTTTTTTTTCTTTTCTTCTCTCTCTTTCTCTCTCTCTCTCTCTCTCTCTCTCTCTCTCTCTCTCTTTTTCTCTCTTTGCTTTCGAAAAAGTGCGTCACGCCTATCTCTTTCTCTCTTTCTCTCTCTCTTTCGTTTCGGCAACCATTATGGCGATATAATGTACAGAAACGCCTCAGACTTTTTTACGAGGGAGCGTGCAAAATTTATGTGCAATATGTGGCACATCTCTCGTATGCGAGAAATGAAAAGGAAGTGGGGAGGAAAAAAGAAAGAGAAAGAGAAAGAGAGAGAGAGAGAGAGAGAAAGAGAGAGAGAGAGAGGAGAGAGAGAGATAAGGAAGAAGAAAGAGAATTCACATAAGCATAACCGTATAATATCGATGACAAGTGAGACAGAAAAAGAGAGAGAGAGAGAGAGAGAGAGAGAGAGAGAGAGAAGGAAGTGAAATATTACAACTTTCGAGATTTATGCTACCGTTAAATAAATCTTTAAAGGGATTTTACGTATTTAATTGGATCTTCAGAAAAAAATAAAAAAAAGATCGAATGATCTTTGATTTTATTTTTTGTTTCTTTCTTTCTGTTTCGTTATTTTCATTTTCTTTGTTTCTTTCTTTTTTTTTTTTTTTTTTTTTTTTTTTTTTTTCTTCGAACAAATCGCACACCTCGACGATAATCGATTAGTCGAACTTCTATTGATTAAAAGCAAGAAAGAAGGATTCGCATTGTTTAAATAACCGTGGTATCAGAGCAGATATTCTCGTTCTGTCTAACCGGATTGTAATTGTAAATAGCGTTTGTAAACACCGTCGACCTGCTTCTGCGGACGTACTGGAACAATAGGAGTATCTCTACGTAGCTCACGTAATAGTACCACGTATAGTAGTAGTTACGGTGAACAAGTAACGAGAAGATACACGTTACGTATAAACGCGTTTTACCTTATTTTATTATTTAATAAATACTTTTCTATCTTTAACGTGTATTTGTACATCTACGTAAAACTATAATCGCATATATTTAAATGTATTATTACTTCACATCTACATACATACATACATACATACATACATACATACACACATACATACATATATATATATATATATATATATATATATATATATATATATATTGCGTCAACAATCCTTCTACGATAGATGCTTCAATCAACGACGCGAAACAATCCAACAGCGTAGCGTTATAAGGTCGTTTTCCATAATTCAGTAAATATCGATCGAACGGAACAGAGAGTTGAAACGTTCTGTAGATACTTTCGATAGTTTCGTTTCATCGACGTGTGAGAGTATCGACTCGGAACAAAAGGTCTCGGCGCGAGCGTACATATGCGTTTTCGCGTATTAATCCGACGACGTGAACCGAGACTGGATAGCGACAGAGTTACGTTCCCATTTCAACATCTCGCACGGTTGAACTTACACGCGAGAGGTTTGCACCTGATGCGTGTTATCGCCGAGGCATAATTCGTCATATTTTCAACAACGACGACACGAGGACGAGAGATTGGGAGTTTACGGCTGTTGAATCATTCCAAAATTAACATTTCACGTTTGGTTATTTTTTTTCCCTCTTTTTTCTTTTTTTTTTTCGTTTCTCTTCATCTTTTTTTCTCTTGTGCGCATCCTACCGAAACGAGAACATTCATTTTTGCATTTGTTTCTTTAAATTCTTTTTTATCTATTAAACAAATTATCTAATACCCCCCCATATCTACTTCGATTATCCGACTCTAGCTTGAGAAATTAGCCTGCAAAGGGTTTGAAATCTTCTTATCCTAAAGAAAGAGAGAGAGAGAGAGAGAGAGAGAGAGAGAGAGAGAGAGAGAGAGATCACTTATACCAGCGACGAATGATCCATTTAACGTACGGACTTTGCGTTTGTAACCGTGTGATACAGAAAAAGCTCATTTCGAGATATTCCTCCTAGTTGCCATTATACCAAATCGCAAAGACTCTCGTGTTTTCTCTCCTCTTTGCACCCATTTCTCTATCTATCTCTATCTCTCCTCGTCCATTTTATCCAGGAAAAGCGATTCCGAGCATCGGGATTGCGGGTCAGCTGTCATTTCCCAGACAGAATAAACAGCCGTTTCGAACGTCATGATCTCTCTCTCTCTCTCTCTCTCTCTCTCTCCCTCTATCTCTCTCTCTCTTCCCCTATCTCTATCTCTCTCTCTTTTTCATTCCGTTCTCGCGAAAACCCCGTTCGTTCGACCATCGGTCAATTTCAGAGACGCGGAACGTTTGCTTGGTTATGATATGCGATCTTTTTTGCGAACCGAGTGCTCCACGAGTGACAAATCGCATCGCGTTTCGCGCATCGCCGGTCCTCGAAATTCACCCGTTTTACCTCTCCTTTGAAATTAATGTCTCTCTCTTTCTCTTTCTCTCTCTCTCTCTCTCTCTCTCTCTCTCTCTCTCTTTCAGCTTTTGCAGAGTTTATTTTTGAATTACTTTGATAAAACAAGACTGACATATTCAGTTTCTCATTTAACAAAGAAGAAGAAATTATCTATTATCTAATTTATTTCAATTTAAAAATAATTTATTTGTTTTATAACACCTTTAAAATCGATAGAGAGAGAGAGAGAGAGAGAGAGGGAGAGAGAGAGAGAGAGAAACAGAAACAGAAAGAGAGAGAGAGAGAGAGAGAGAGAGAGAGAGATATGGGAGGCATACGAGAGAGATAAAAAACAGCATCGATCAAATTCGAACGCAAGTTGGCGAGTCATTTTGCGTTAGGATAATTTCGATTTGGTCTCTCGGCGAGGATCGAAGAACAGGACGAGGAGGAGTAGGAGGTGAGGATATATGGTTAGGCTGCTTGGTAACCGGTTTTTATCGAGGACCGATTATCGAACTTTTTAACAATCCATTCATACGAAACTGTTTTGTCGACTGATTTCGAGGAATCTCTGGACTGACAGCTGTCCGTTACGTTTTTTAACATATACACGTATATAACCATTTTCTGATTGCGAGGAACGACGCCTTTTCACCTGGCCCCAATCAGCCCATCCCCCCTTTTTTTTTGCATTTCTTATACGGGGAGATCTCTCTCTCTCTCTCTCTCTCGTTAAATAAACGTACGATACAGACGGTGTGACTTTTATCGCAGTGATAATTAAAGTTTAATCAAGCCAGGTTTGGGCGCCTGCTGGAGCTTTGCGAAGGAAATGAGAAAGAGAAAAAGAGATAGAGTGAGAGAAAGAGAGAGAGAGAGAGAAAGAGAGAGGAGGGTAAAGTTTAGTGACGTCATAAATCAATATAACGTATATATATATATATATATATATATATATATATATATATATATCTAGCAAGAAGCAAATAATTTAATTTCTCCTTTTTTTTTGCTTTCTTTAATAAGTCGACATCAAGTATCGTGTATATATAAATATAGTATATGTGTATGTGTGTGCGTGCGTATGTAAGTATCGAACGAAATTATGTTATCGAGTATAAATTATTACATAAATTCTCAACGACAGATATAGTTCGTGTTCGAAATGGCAAAATCGTATCGACCACAGGTGTGTTTATGTTCGATTTCGAAGGATAGGTCAGTTATTCTTTTTTGTAGGATAGGAGAGAGAGAGAGAGAGAGAGAGAGAGAGAGAGAGAGAGAGAATATCGTCTTTTAGTTTTTTAAAGGCGAGCAAACGGAACGTTTCTCTTTAAGGATATCACCAACCGCTGGTAGCTTACTCTATGTTTTCTTCTTTTCCTTTTATTTTTTTTTTTTTTTCTTCGAAAAGAGATACAGAACCCGAACGGCATTATTAAAAATGAAAGGATTCGATCTCCGGCGCAAAGCTACACTTAATAAGGGCTCAATTATTAATCCAGCTTGCGTGACTTCACTGCGAATCGTTCTTCGTGAAAGATCACGTTCCCGATCTTTCTTTCTCGATTCGTTATCGCGAGGCGAGGAAGAGAAAGGAAAAAAGAAAAGGAGAAAAGAAAAAGAAAAGAAAAAAAAAAGGAAAAAAAAGGAATCAACAAATCCCGTAACACAGAGAGGATACGATTTGGTGAGAATCTTTCGTTGCTGATGCTGGCTTTCGCAAATTGAAATTTGCTAGCCGTTGGATAATCCACGACACGATCGATCACTCACACGAGGTTTTATCGCGTGGTGTGAATTCTCTCTCTCTATCTCTCTCTCTCTCTCTTTCTCTCTCTGTCTCTCTCGGTTGGACTCTCGCAACGATTTGCATCTCATGAGCATGGAAATTCACTTCGCTTATTGGATGGCTCACCGAGTCTGTAAGCCAAAGCAACCGGTCGATTTTCCGTCGTTTCTATCTAAAAATCGATTCTCGAGAGTACAACGCCATCGAGTTTCGATACTCCGCACAACGATAGTTCTCGCTTCTTCTCGTTTAACTCGACTAAAGGAACATTCATCTACTTCGTCCTATCGTTGCATCCTTTCAAATTGATTTTATTATCGTTTGAAAACGGCCTTCGAGTGCAGGAAGAGCTTACCGAGCTACTTTTCGATGCTTCATTTTTGCGAACCTCGCAGTTTCCCAGAGAGACACAAGATAATATAATCCAATAATTTTTGAAGAGGTAAATCATCTTTTGATCGTTCTTTCTTTCTTTCTCTTTTTTTTTTTGCTTTTTCTGCTTCTTTTTTTCTTCTTCTTTCTTTTCTTTTTTTTTTTTTTGTCAATCCTGACGATTTCCTGGCATCCCTTTTATTTTTTCATTCCCAGTATCTCCGGAGATACTTTCTTTCACAGTGGGGGAGTACGATCATGTAGCAGTAGTAGTAGTAGTCGTCTTCTTCGTCAACAATGAAAGCTAAATTCGAGCTACCCTTCTTTCTGCCCAAAAGAAACCTCGACCTTTTCTTAGAAGAAAAAAAGTGTTAGCGACCGTGAAGAAACGCTTGCAAAGGGATAGAAAGAGATAGACAGACAGACACATAGATAGATAGATAGGTAGGAAGGTAGAGAGAGAGAGAGAAAGAGAGAAAGTCACGCACACACATAAACACATTCGAATAGGGTAGGTATATAAAAGGTGGAAAGGAATCGGCAAGAAGGAGACAACAATGAGAGAGAAGCTATCCTTGGTGTGCACCCTGCTGCACGTCAACCGCCACAAAACTTTTTACAAGTTTTGTGTCACCGTGGTAGACCATTTATACAAACATGCCTATATGTTTTCTCAAACTTCTTACCTGCCATAGGCACGCTCGAAACGAAACGTTCGTTTTGTATCTATCTACATATATATTTATATACATACATATAGGTACAAAGAATACGTTCGTGCGTGTGTGTGTGTGTGTGTGTGTATGTTTGAATTCAACGATACGTAACCAAAAATTTATAATTTAATGCCTCCTACGTGGAGAACGTCGATTACTAGAATCCTCTGACGTGTGTAGTTTTACTTGGGACGCGACAATCCCCGAGAGATATGAGATACGATCTGAGTCCGTCTAAAACGAGTAATATTAGAAGCGGATCTTTTCTAATGTTAGTAGAAGTTTTGATCATAACTGATTTCGATCAAACGAATTAACAAGGATTCTACGTTTTTTCTTTCTTACTTTTTTCTTTTTTTTTTCCCCTTTTCTATTTTTTGATCAATAGGTATATGTATATAAATGTAAGATAATTTTCGTCGAGGAATCTTCTAAGAGGAGATATCTTTTAAAAAGTTCGTCGTCCGTTGCACAAAACAACAAATCCCGAGAATAGAATGAAATATTTCCTTCCTCCTTTCTTTTCTGTTTTTTTTCCCTTGGTTTTTATCTTTCTTCTTTTTTTCTTTTTTCTTTTTTTTTTTTTTTTTTTTTTTTGTTTCTTCCTTTTTTCTTTCGTTTATTCAAAATTTTCACACTACAAAGTGGACGGCTTTGAATGCACGAAGTACCTTCGTTATCGATCGAACTGAGAAAAGTCGCAAGAGTGGGGATTAGTAATCTTCGATCGGTTCATAGAAATAAAATCGAAGATGGAAAAGATGGTATCGTTTGAAAATAATTCTCTCTTATACCACGAAAATAGAACTAGGGTCTATACATACATACATACATACATACATACATACATACATACATATATATAGATATGTACTATATACACATGTGTATACCAAAGATTTCATTCGGGAAGTTGTTGGCCGGTGGATGAGCATCCCTGGGAGTGTTTCTTAGTCGACACAATACGGAATAATGGGATTACATAAACAACGGCAACAAGGCATTGTGGTCTGGAAGGAAGGAAGGTTCGTATAGGTAGGTAGGTAGAGAAAAGGCAAGATAGAGAGAGAGAGAGAGAGAGAGAGAGAGAGAGAAAGAGAGAGAGAGATAGACAGAGAGAGAGAGAAAGTCCCTAAAAGGAGGGAAGGAAGGGGTCCTATATGTGTGGGTCCAGGAAAGCAGCAAACAGTTGGTCCTAGAGAGACAGCAAGGATTTTGTGTCGTTTGGTCGACGATACTTTGTGGATTTCGAACAATAAAAGCAACCATAGAGTGTCGTCGCTTTCGTCGATCGAAAAGATACACGATGGTGTTTGAAGTTTCCTCCCTTTTTCTCTCTCTTTCTATCTTACTCTTTATTTCTACAGGGGCGCCTGTGAACCCCTCAGCAAAATTCTAGCCAACACTACGACGTCAATGGCTGGTGCATTGTCAAAATATTGGCGTCGATCGGATCGTATGAGCTTTTGTATCTATTGCCACCCTGGTGTCCTGAGGGCACTGGCTGACTTTTACTGAAAAGATGGCTTGTGTCAGGAGGTTATCCTCAAAGACGAAATCTCTCTCTTTCTCTCTCTCTCTCTCTCTCTCTCTCTCCTATAACGGACTCTTCCTTCGCTATTTGCGTTAGGTTTTTCCATTCGCAAACGTTTCCCTTATAATCGATTTAAGACGTTTGACGAGTAAGTTCGTTCTCGTCGAATATTCCTCTAAGTTCATTCGTAGAATTCGAAAGAATTTTATTGATTATTTCAATGTCGGACATTGAAATAACGTATGCTAGAAAAGACAAAGTTTTCGGTTTAAACGAGGAAATACATGAAAGGAGTCAGTCATCTTTTTGCGGTTTTGCGGTTAGCCAGTATTTGCCACCGCGCGTTGCCTCGGCTGATTACACGCGGCGAACCAAAAAGGAAGGAAAGAACGATGGAACGGGCGATGGCCACTTGTCTTTTTTTAAGAAAGTTATACATATGTATATGTATATGTATATGTATATATATATATATATATATAAAACATGAAATTGCGTGTTGGTGATTCCCGCGATAAGGAAGAGAATACATGAAACGATCGTTCCGTTTTTGAAAGACCATTGAAATATGTTAGATAGATACCTACCCGCACACATATTTTCGATCGAAGCTAGTCACATAATTCGATAGATAATACGCGGTCCATTTTGCCTCGGTTCGCGGTTTGCGGTTCGTAATAGCTTGGACGTTGATCGATCGATCGACCGTATGTCGTTCTTTTTTCTATTTTTTTTTTAATTCTTTTTATTTTCTTTTTTTTTTTTTTTTTTTTTTTTTATTCTTCCCTTTTCCTTTGACGAACGTTAAACGACGATAACCCCGATAATAACAGCTGGCGACGCGATAACGCCCGTGACCGTTCGATCAAAAATTTCTCTCGGAGGAGAAATATCGATTAAAAAGAATCATCGGTTAAACCTCTGAGACGAATACTTACTCGTAGGGCAAATATCTATTGTAACAACGAAAATTTATGTGATAATGTGAAATCGTATCGTCTTGACTAGTTTTCATATAAGAGAAAACGAGGCAAGTGTTATCGCGAATCCAGTTTTTCAAACTTCCGATAATTCGAGAAGTTGAGAAGTTGAGTTGGTGCCGCGAGCGAAAGGCAAAGAAAAGCACATAGAAATCGTTTATCGTCGATCGTTCGGCATCGTCCTCGGGCAAACCGCAAACTACCAGCCATAACCACGACGCGGTTAGAGTACTTTTTAAACGAGTAACTACGCTCGATGCTGACCGCTCTATCCGGAATAGATATCCCATTTGTGCATTTCTATGTGTATGTGTGTATCTCTGAATATGTTTGTATGTGTGCGTGTGTGTATGTGCTATGTATCTATGTGTGTGTGCCTACTGGAGAAACTCTTTTGCTATTCCTTTTCGTCGTCGTAGTCGTCATCGTCGTCATCATCGTCGTCGTCGTCGTCGTCGTTGTCGTAGTCGTCGGTCCATTACGAGCAAATAGACTGTTTTGCCGGAGGTGTGTGTACACCATAACCCGAAGAGATAAGTGAAAAATGACTGGTGATTTTGAAGAAATGCTCCTCTTTTTAGAAGGATCCTTTACCTATCTCTACTTTAAAATTATCCTCTTTCTCTTATTTTCCTTCTAATGTTAACAATGACGATGATAATAATAATAATAATAATAATAATAATAATAATAATAATAATAATAATAATAACGACGACGAGAACGACGATAAGATAAGAGCCCTGATCAATTTGTTTGTATTTTTCATTTTTCTTTTCTTTTTCCGAACTATTCACTTAGATTATAAAGATCGTTCTTTGATCATGAAAGAGAAACTTCTCTCTTTCTCTCTGTCTCTATCAGTCCCAGCTTTGGTAGCATATCATGAACCAGTCAAGTCCCTTGGTGGTTCTTCTAAGCGGCTCCTAAACCAGGAACGCGTTTCATACTGTTTGCAAAGAGTATTAACCGCATTAAAGGCAACCTCATAGGGTCTCATCTACATGAACGTTGGACATAAGGCGAGCTAGAAACGATAGCCACCCCATCTGGACTCTTTCACATTTATAATCTGTTTTTTTATTTTCCAATGAAAAGATTTTTTTCTTTTATTCTCTCTCTCTCTCCCTCTCTCTCTCTCGCTCGCTCGTTCTCTTCCTTTCTTTCTTGCTTTTTAGTCCGATAATGATAGAAATTATTTCGATAAAAAATTGTATCTCTTAGATAAGGTAGTACCATAAAAATATGGCTAACTACCAGACATTATATTATTATCGGTATCATTGTGTCTTTTGTTTGGAATAAAGGAAGAAGAAGAAGAAGAAGAAGAAGGAGAAGAAGAAGAAGAAGAAGAAGAAGAAGAAAGAGAGAAAGAAAAAAAAAGACGAAGACGAGAAAGAAGAAGAGGAGGAAGAACATATAACGTGTCCAATCGTCCTGACACCGTAGAGAAAGCCACGAAACTCTGCTCTAAAGGGACTAACGATATTGCTTCGAGCTCTGCCAGAGACAGAGAAAGACGTGGGAGGAAAAGGAAGAGGAAGAAGAGTATAAGGGAGGGTTAAAAGTCCGAACTTGTCTCCTTCTCTTCCTCGCCTTTTAAAGTCGCGAAAGTCCGGCTTGCGCTTTTTCGTGTTTCCAAAGTATTGTATTAGAGATCTTCTATGTATGTATGTATATATACGTATACATATATATATATATATATATATGTACATATATATGTACTTTCTTTCTCTCTCTCTTTTTCTCTTACATAGATATATCCAACATCCTTTTCCCTTTTGTTCGTCTCTCAAACGAATACGTGAACGAAGCGTGACAAAATGCGAAGGTGCGCGCACGCGTTTTGTCACGGAGACAACATTTGGACGACATTCGTGGCAAACGAGACGTGACGAGAGGAACGAAGAAGTAGAGGTAAAAGAGAAGAGACAACGCGATCAGGATGATGCTTAAGTCTATGCCACGTTCGATGGAAGACCGAGAGAGAGAGGAGTGAGAGGGTGGGAGGGAGGGAGAATGATTCCCTTCATCAAAAGAATACGTTCTTATTCACAATGGACAGAAAACGTCGTCGAGCACACCTTTTATTTTTCGGATGTTCTCACACTCCTATGGAGCCCATTCTGAATCATCTCGGTCTACTTTAAGCAAAGACATACATACATGCATACATACGTTACCATACCGTGTGCAAGCACGATAATGAATTATCCTCATGTACTCTCTCTCTTTCTCCCTCTCTCTCTCTCTCTCTGTCTTTCTCTCTTTTTTCTGGTTAGGGAGATGGCAGAGTTAACGGTGAACGAACGAACGAACGTTTCTTTTTCTATATCTCTTTTTTCTTACTTTCTTTCTTTCGTTCGTTCGTTCTTTCTTTTGTCGGTTGTCGTTAGCGTGGGTTGTGTTTCTCAGTTTTCAGATGGAAAAGATCATTCCTCGTGAAGATCGTCACGACATGCCACAGTCATACGTTCTTCTTTTTCTATCTTTTGTCTCTTCGATTTGTTTTATTATTTGTTTGTTATTCTTTTCTTTTTTTCTTTTTTTCTTTTCTGTTGAACAGAAAAAAAGAGAGGAAACAGCAACAATGGATATCAGAGAAAGAGAGAGAAACGTTTAAACGATCCCGCGATAACAACATTGACTCGAAAAGCGTATAAGATAATTTACTATTTCATATAGACCCTCTTTCGATAGTACTAATAGTAGAGGTTAAACGAGTACCAACCCTTCGGTCTGTTCCCTTTTTCCTTTTTTTTTCACCCTTCTTCAACTTAATCAGCCTCATTCAGTTCACCGCGAAACAACCTGCCACATGGTGGCCATTGTGCGTAAAATATATACATATACACACAGGACACACACAGAGATAGACAGAACAGATACGAAGATATATATATATATATATATATATATATATATATATATATATATATAGAAGGGAAGTATCGATAATGATTCTTGCGTGTGTGAATGGGCTCTCTCTTTTTCTTTTTTATGTAATACATAGAACCATATATATGTGCCATCATAAAGAGAAAAAGAGACGCACAGTTTGTACTATCAGCATTGAGGCGAATAAACACGGTGATCGCCATATGTACCATACTTCTCCTTTTCCCAATGCTTTGTTCCGTGGCATTAGCTATTGTCATCCCCGACAACCATCTCGTAGTCCTCATTCTCCTCTTTCCTCGTCATACTTGTTCTCGTCGTCGTCCTCGTCGTCGTCATCGTCCACTCGAAAAGCAGCCCCGTGAAAATTCAAGCGGCCCATTGCCCTCACTCACCCTTCTCCTACGATACGCTCGCGAATAATAAGCCATCGTACTACTCGTAAAGTACGCACGATCGCACCGGCTGTCGCTGTTTAGGGAAATCGACCGAGTCGAGCGGAAAATTGTTAGGAGTTTGTGCCACACGGGATAACCCTACTTGATTTAATACATACTAACCTAACTAATGTTCACGAAGGGTGAATTTGCGTCAAAAATTAATATTAATCGTATGACGACGCATTGAATTTTATTAGATCTCGTACGATAGGTGTATTAAATTTTTTTTTTTTAATTTCTTAAATCTTCTTTACTTTTTTTTCTATTTATTTTTTCATTTCAATTATCGAACAAAACGATAATTGATAACGAGTAATGATTTATTTTCATATTGTCGATATGAAGGCTTTTTTAAAAAATGGAGAATTTATTTAACGAATCGCTCAAGCGTACGCACAATATATACATATATATATATATATACAAATATTATTTTAGAAATCGTTCTATTCAGAATAGAAAGATTCATAAGTCATAGAGAGAGAGAGAGAGAGAGAGAGATGGAGATAGAGGGCTCGTTCTGCTTTCTCGTGACTATACGTATACATTCGAAAATGCTTACATCGAAGTTGTTCCGTGGCTGCGGGTGATCATCCATGGCACAATGATCCGCTTGTCGAAATTCAACGGATTTTAATTGACAATCGAATCACGATTCGGGTAAAGTGCATACCATGACCCGAAACGAACGAACGAACGAACGAACGAACGAACGAACGAATGAACGAACGTTGGCGTTGTGTACGTGAGTAGGTGTTGCGCACGAGTTCTCTCGAGAACGAGAATGGTGATAATGATGGAGATGACTACGGTACTTGCGATGATTAATGACTATCGACCGTGAGGTCGACCGATTGAATTCGATTTGTCTTTCTAGATGGCTCCTATATATACTATCTTTTAATCTTCCTCACCCATTTTAATCGTTTCATCGCCTTCAACGAAACTCTTAATGAATTTTACAAGATATATATATATATATATATATATATATATATATATATATCTTGTTAACTTATATCTTGAAAAACGATCTTTTCTTTTTTCCTCCCTTTTTTTGTCCTTTTCTTTCCTTTTGTTATTTTTTTTTTCTTTCTTCTTTTCGAGAAAAAAATTATCTTTTAATCGGCGATTGATCGATAGATCCTTCAAGATTTTCGACGGATCTTCTTTATTTATTTATTTATTTTTTTTTCTTGCCCTCGTAATCATACCTATCACGAGGACGACCATTTTACATTATACAAAACGGCTTTGTCCACGTTCACGAGTAAAGTCAACGTTCTCTTTTAAAATCATCCGTTCCGACTCGTTAACATATATAAACTGCCTATTGTCGCTTTTCACGCGAAAATTGTAAGATATATGGATGACTAACATCGTGACTGAATTCTTTTTCTTTTAGATTTTCTTTTAGTTTTATTTATATTGTTTCGTTTTCTCTTTTAGAGTCTCCAAGAGAGAAAGAGAGAAAGAAAGAGAGAGAGAGAGAGAGAGAGAGAGAAAGAAAGAGATTTACATTAATTTCTCCTTTCTGATCTTACACGGTCTCACGCTGGATTTCCATACGATTAAATTTCCTTTGTCCAAAGGCAAACCATATGAGACAAGCCAACTGTGTTCTACTTTTTCCATCTTTTCTTTACAACAGGACCGAGAATCGTAAGAGAGGACAATTATAATTATGTTAGATCTATTTCTGTAAACTTTTTGTTCTCTCTTTCTTTTCTCTTCTTTTTTTTTTTTTTTTTTTTTTTTTATAATAATAATAATAATCTCAATAACGCATTAGCACGATATTTAGAGGTACGTAAGAAATAAGAATGAGGGAAAGTAATGTTACATAAATGTGACTAATAAACGTCTTACGATACGTCATTCGTGGTTAAAAAATTATTCTTATCTGATGATCGCCCGTAAAGTTTCTTTAACGCCGTTGGTATACGATCATATCGATCATTTCAAGCAGCTACCCACTGCTATTGTAAGTACCAATCAGTCACCGTAGCGACTTTTATTGTAAACCTTAGAACGGTCGTCAAAAGAAACGTGAGGGAAGAAGGGGAGGAGAGAGAGAGAGAGAGAGAGAGAGAGAGAGAGAGAAAGAAACATATAATTTACTTTACAAGTTCCGTGTCGTCTATTGCGGCCATTAAGTTTTGGTGGGTTGTCGTAGAGTACAGGAATGTCGATGGTTAGATACAAGTCTAGATCTTTCGTCGTTAGGAGAGAAACTCTCTGTCCTGTATGTTTGTATGTATGTATATATGTATGTATATATGTATCTATATATATATATATGTAGGTACATAAGTACAGATACTACATGGAAGAGGTGTATCTAGCTTACCAAAAGGAAAACTTGTCTCGCAAAGGAGAAACATTTCCGGTGGTAGAGACACTTTTGCCATTTGACATTGGGGACAAATGTCCAGATATCTATCAAAGAGGAGGATCTTTTAATCCTTGAAAAAGGTAAAGGTATTACGGGAATGAAAGTTCCGAGCGAATAGAGGGATTTTTACTGGAAAAGATTGTAACACGTAAAATACACGATAGGTTTGACTTTAGAAATTCGATGTTCTTTCGGTGTAGAAGATAAAATTAGATAGAAAGAGAGAGAGAGAGAGAGAGAGAGAGAGAGAGAGAGAGGGGGGAAGGGGGAGACGAGGGATCATTTTCATGGCAAAGATGGTGGCAAAGATCATATCGGTTAATAAGAATCTCGATTGAAGGAGGGATGCAAATGGTTAGTGGCTGGTATTCTTTCTTCTTACTCTTGAAAAGTTCGTGTTAGAGTGAACGAAGTGAAGTGAATAGAGCTAGCTACTATCTATAAGAGAGCTTTTGACGCGTTCCAACGCGTTCGGCTGTTTTGTCGGTAAGTTTTTATTCCGGTGTGGTAACCACGGGACGTCCTGCTTTTTTTCTTTTTTTCTTTTTTTTTTTTTTTTTTTAGCAATAACCCGACGTCCCGCGAATCTCTCGTCCCAAAAGTCTCGCCGAAACGCTTTAAAAACCGGATACTGCTGTGTACTATACGCTATCTTCTTTTTCTTCCTCTTCCTTTCTCTCTCTTTCTTTTATAAATTCGCCTTTTTCTTTCTCAACTTCCATCTTCTTCCGCTTCTAAGCACAACCGAGTAGTAGTCGTGGGATACGCTCTGATGGATCCTACGAGAAAACTTCCTCTTCGTCCTTTATTCCCATCGAGTATGATCATCGAGACGATGATGATCGATCGATCGATCTTCTCTCGATCGACTCTTGTACTTTCGACGAGGATAGTCACGAGGGAAAAGTAAACACGAGTTTAACTTTCCGTTTTCAGGTATATATATATATATATATGTATATGTATGTATGTATATATATATGTATATCTACTCTCTTATCTTTACGAGATTCTTCTCTCTCTCTCTCTCTCTCTCTCTCTCTTTCTTTTGAAAAAGAAGAAGATCGATCTCTCTTTAATGTATGCAAGTTTTGTTTTCACGAATAGAACAATCTTTTTTTTTTCTTTTTATTATTCTTCCCCAAAGATTCTAATAGACAGATACTCGAGGGATTTTTATATTAAGTTAAGTTAATGAAACATGTTTCTTTTCGTGCATGGGAGACTCGAGAAGATAAGAAAAGTTAAAGTAATTATTATTGAACTCGTAAAATTCGATGCGTGAGATCCGCTAGGGATAGTCTATCTCATTCATTCTCTCTCTTTCTCTCTCTCTCTCTCTCTCTCTCTCTCTCTCTCTCTCTCTATCTCTCTATCTCTCTCAGTCCTTCATTACGTTATAGCCGGTATTGTAATGGGAGATAAAACAGTTGGTGGGAAATATTGTAATGCATTATCCCTGCTACCGGCATTACGGGCTTTCGGTTTCAATTAGGTAGCCTCCTGTCGGCAAGTGTGTTATCAGCTCGTTAATATATTTTCTAGACCACGACTAACGAGCATTGGCCGCAGTGCAATGAGTATTTATAGAGCTTACTGTAATACGATCGGTCGATAGTGGGTCCTGTTAATTTTATTATGTCGTTACGCATTAGATACTCTCGATATCGACATCATCTACCGTTGTGGATCGTTCGCATGATAGTAGATAGGTATACTATTGTCATACTTCCATAGATTTTCTTTTTAATCGAGGATAATCTCTTTCTAAAACTCGAGTATACTCGAGTAATGAATAATATTAATAATTTGTTCAAAGAAAAACAAAAAAAAAAAATAAAATAAAATGAAATCAAAAGAAATCAAAAGAAAAGAAAATAAAACGCTAGATAAATATTTATCCAACTCTCGTGAGTTTTTTTATACTATGCGCGAAGAGAAGAGAAAGAGAGAATACAATTAATTCGATGTAATATTTAAAAAGTAAGACGATAAAAGAGCTCTTTAAAAATTGATCGTTTCTTTATCTGGGAAGGGAGGAGAGGAGGGGCAGGGAGGGTACGCGTTTGCTTAGTTAAGCCACGTTACGATAACGTGTCCACACGTGTCCTTCGTAAAGGAAAAAAGTAAATCTATGCAGACAATGAGGATGATAATAATAATGACGATGATGGTGAAGATGATAATGATAATAATAATAATAATAATAATAATAATAATAATAATAATAAGATGAGGAAAGAGAAGAAAAGAATATTTAGACAAAACTTGTCGAAGATAATTATTATATTATTAGACCGGGGTATATTATAGTTCGATCTAGGAAACTCTAAGTTAAGGAAACTCTAAGTTAAGGAAACTCTAAGTTGAAATCGTTTAAAAGTATGAAGCACCAATGAGAAAGGATTAAAACGATTATTAGGATTATGACGATCGGATGTTTTAGGCTTTTCTTATCTTTCGTGTGGAAATTTATAAAAACTCCTTTTATCGTTCAAGTACACGTAACGCTTCTTACTCTGATCCTTCTTTCTCTGTGTCTCTCTCTCTCTCTCTCTCTCTCTCTCTCTCTCTCTCTCTCTCTCTCTGTCTGTCTGTCTTTCTCTCAGAAACTATACACCCGCATATACGTAGGCTATACTCGCTCAATGACGTCTCGAAGCGGCAAACTCTACTAAAACTAAAGTGGGTGCTTTGCGTGCTTCCATAATGAAGCATTTACTACGAAAAGGGAAGTGGATGCCCGTAAACAGAAGTAGACGCTTGTAATCAGCGGTATGTACAGCCCGAGTACTAACATGACTACTAAATGCGACTACTAGTTGCAAGCATGCTTCGGTCCACAGAGCCTCAGGCCATTCTCAGCGTCACGATATTAAATACCCGTGTAACGAAGCGTCCTATCGAAACGTTGTTACTTTCTTAGCCATAGATGTTGTTACTCTCTCTCTCTCTCTCTCTCTCTCTCTCTCTCTCTCTCTCTCTCTTTCTCTTGGATAACATCTTGTAGTATGAGAATAATAGCCAGGGGTTATCGACGATTCTATCTGTTTTCCCTTAATCAAAGATCAACCAGGCGTTATCTTTTCTTTCAGATTGCAACTTCAACAATTTGTCTATGATCCATGGACTATAAATAGGGACGGGCAAGGAGAAGTGGGGGAAGAAATAGTAGAATAATTTTAGTATGCTTATCAACCTTTATCCCGATCGAATCGACCCCGAATGATCGATCGACGCTTCGAATCGTTTGGTGTTACATCCCCGTTGAAGTCACGAATATCACCGAACGAGACGAGATATCGAATTAATGTATTCTCCATTGGGGCGTAACAGTAAACTATGCTTCTCTCTGTATAAATGTGTCTGCGCTTGTCTGTCTATGTTTGTGTGTCAGGCCATTTGGATAATAACCAAAGTACCGATTCTCACTTTTGATTCGTGAAAAAGCACGTTACACCCCTCGGTTGCGAACCAATATAGTAAATCCCTCGCAAATACGTAGGTATACTTACAAATATACTATTGCTGCCGGAGTAGATTTAAAGAGAGAGAGAGGGAGAGAGAGAGGGAGAGAGAGGGGGAGGGGAGAGACAGAAGAGGAGAGTAGAACCGACCCTTCTCATTCGTAACGCGACAAAAAGGCTATCAAAGCTTCTCTCGTCCCTTTCAGATCCTTCCTCTAAAAATGCAAACGTCGAAAACACAACGGAGCACAAATCCATCGAATTTCGAGCGATCCCCTCGAATGCTCTCTCTCTCTCTCTCTCTCTCTCTCTCTCTCTCTCTCTCACTCTCTTTTTTTATCTTTATCTTTATCTCTATCTCTTTCTCTTTTTTTTTTCTCGATAGTTATTCATAGCTGGTTTAAGGCTGTTCATCGTTCCTGGGTTCTATAATGGTTTAGGACGACAATGACTATAGACGTGATTCTTGACCGATTTTAATGAGAAAGAATCTCATTTTAAAGACGAACGTTTTAAACGAAATCGCGGCTTTTTACGAATTTTTGAAAAAGCTCCATTCCCATTCAATCGGATAAAAAATTGGTTTTTAAACATTTTATAAAGAATAGTTTATATAAAACAAAAAAAAAAAGAAATAAAGGTTTCTTTTTTTTTTTTTTTTTTTTTTTCTTAGAAATATGAATCTCATTTTAATGACGAAGGTTTTAAACGAGGACACGATTTTCTTTTGGAATTTTTGAAAGAGATTCATTTCTATTGAATCGAATGAAAAATTGGTATCCTTTTTTATTCAGAATTGTTTATGCAATAAAATAAAGCTTTTACAAAAATACGTTTAAATTTCAAACTTAATATTGTGCCAAAGATTTGCTAACAAAAACACAAAAACGAACGCTCGACCGACTTTGAAATATATCCCGGCAGTTATTTTTTTTTCTTTTTTTTTTTTTTCTTTCTTTCTTTTTTTTGCATTCCGACGAATAAACATCGATATTTTCTCTTTCCATACAGAAAAATTCCAACAATTTATAATTTCGACAATTTTATAATTATTGGAACAAGATACAATGTGCGTGGAGTATAATAAATTAATAATTAAACGATAGTACAATTGGCAAAATATTACATAACTCGTAACACGCATTAAACATAAAATAATTTCAATATAAAAATTTCAATATAGTTAAATTTCGTTATATGCGTATAATGTCAGTAAAAACAAACGTTCGATTGACTTTAATATTTATCGAATTAATTTTCTTTTGCATTCGAACGAATAAAGGAATATAACAAATTAATATTGAATATTATTGCACTTGTAATTCATATTTCGTTCATACCTGTCATTAACTCTACGAAAGGAAAGCTAGATAAATAGCATTAATGACACTTTCGACGATTTGCAAACATTAGGATATTTTCGGGTAGCATCGTAAATAGTTTTCATTATAAAACTTTTGAAACACGAAAACGCCAATGGCTTGGTTCCCTCGTTTCTCTATCTTTGTAGATTAAACTTCTCCCCTTTCTTCGAACTTTATGATATTCTCCCGGTTATTCTATTCTTTCTCTCTCTTTCTCTCTGTTTCACTCTCGAAGTTTCGTTAGATCAAACTCGATACATACGGAAGGAGCATATCAATGATGACGATTGAAACGTTTGAATAAAAGACGATTCGTGAATATCGTAGCACATATGCATTCACGTACGTACGTACAATGAATTACATGTATGTATATAATACTTATGTATAAAGGGAGAAGATTTTTCTGGATAGTATCCAAAGTTCGATATTCAAAATTTTAAAAGCACGTTGGAGCAGCCGACGGAAGTTCGAATGACCGGCTCTCGAATATATTTTCTGTTGGTCGTTCATTGCAGACTAGGAATACATTAAACTTTATTGCTACAGAAGAACATCTGGCTTTTCTCGAGCTAGGACGATAATAAATGAAAAGTAAAGTAGATGATGGTGGTAGTAGTAATAGTAGTAGTAGTTAGTAGGTAACAATAAGTTTTCTATTCTTTCTCTGTCGACTTCCGTCGTTTATTTCGTTCGCTCGACCGATGAATAACTCGAAGGGTTGCGTTCTCATTGGTGTCTCACACAATTTGACGCTATAAATATGCTAGAATTGTCTTATTTGTTTGTACATTTTTTTCCTTTTCTTTTCTTTTTTTTTATTTTTTATTTATTTTTCCAAACGAACGTTGGAACGATCGAAATGATTGTTCTCTCTCTTTCTCTCTCTCTCCCTCTCTCTCTCCCTCTCTCTCTTCGTCGATAAGGAAAAGAAAATGAAGCGTTGGAAAGGAAGAACGAAGAAGGAAGAGGGTGAGAGAGAAGGGTCGTTTCTTTTCTTTTTCTTTGTTGATTCAAGGAGAAAGATCAGAAAGGGCGATGAACGCTCGCGAACCGCCATCCAGAAGAGGAAGCATGGTTATTCGTGGCAAGGTTCTCGCACGCCACGCGTCGTTCACCGACAACGAGGAGAGGAAACGTAGGGGCGGTCTGCGAGGGCAACGTGAGGGCAATACGAGGCGGTCTCTCCATTGCTAAAGCTCCGCCTTGCTAAGCCGGCCTACGTGTGCCACGCGAGGTTTAACGGCGTCCGACACCGCATTATTTTTTATTATAACAATGCGTTAGCAAGTAAGTAAACTTACTTACTTACTTACTTACAATTTACATCTCACGTTCGTTCAACAATCTTTAGTCAATTTCGATAGACCGTCCAATCATAGTACTAATTTCAAACGCGTTTGTCTTTCCCTCTTCTTTCTCTCTGTCTCTCTCTTTTTTTGTGTTTTTTTTTTCCTTTTTGTAAGAAAGCATTCTATTATTTTTAATTTTCAAGTCTCTTCGTTTTCCAAGGCTGACACGAGCAATCGATTGACTTTTTTTTTCCAGCGGGCAGATTATTAATCTCGTCCATTAACTTTCCTCCTTTCGGAAATGGGCTTAGGATCGTTTTAGACGGATTTAATAATATCACGTACGATCTAACATATTCCATATAATCTCTTTTTTCTTTCTTACTTCTTTGTCAACTGATCAATACAATTTCCAATGATTTTTATTTTAAAAAATTGCTCAAAGATATATGTCGTTTAACACATATCGTGTACGAAATATTATTGACGATACTTTTTTCATTTCAGCGAGGTTAGAAGCCGTGAGACGAGAAGCTGGCAACGAACGATCTCTTTTTAGGTTCCTATGCTAATACCGCCCCCCTCCCTCCTCCTCCTAAGACGTTTCGTGACGCGATACGATTTTCCGTCGTTAACCTCAGCTGACCTCGGTCAGAGTGAAAGTGCACGAAGAGCGAGAATACGAGTTAGCTTGCATTCCCCTCGATCGATCTCCAAGACCGAGAAATCTCAAGCTTTTCGCGTTACACGTCGATTCAACTGAGAGAAAATAAGTCAGCGACAAATGGAATATGATTTTGTTTTCTTCTCATCAACTTATCAATCTTGATATTTTTTTTTTTTTTTTTTTTTTTCTTAACTAGTACTCTATGGTATCCCAACGAATCATTATAATACCGTCAAACGAATACCGTATACAATTTTTAATCATTCCAAAAATCCAAATTATTCTAATCTAATGAACAATAAAATCGTTCACTCACTTGGAAAGTATGAACGTGAAAATTTTTCTCTTATAAAAACATTGCAAGTTTACGTGGGGTCGTTTAAATTTCGTAAGTAGGTATAAAATTAAAATTCACGACACGCGAGGGAAATTGTAAAAAAGAAAGTGGAAAAAGAAAAAGAAAAAAAAAACGAAACATAGTCTTTTCTTCCTTTTTTCTTTTTTCTTCTTCTCTCTCTCTCTCTCTCTCTCTCTCTCTCGAAAAGAAGAAGAAGAAGAAGAAAAAGAACGAGCTTACGATTGCATCGATGGATATTTATGTAGCTGGTACGATAAGCCATTTCGATTGCGGCTCACCGGCCGGTTAATTCACGGACGAAGCGAAGGGCACGTGATATCACGTTGACAACCCGTAAATACATAATGAAGTGTGGAAATCCCCGCGCGATTAAATCCATGAATGCCTTCATCCGTCATCGAACGAGCACACAACACACGCGCCGTTCGTTCGCTAGAACTCGACGTACCGGCTTCGAATTTATAATCCAGAGTATATCTACATGGTCGCGAGCGACCGAGAGCGAGCGAAAGAGAGAGAGAGAGAGAGAGAGAGAGAGAGAGAGCGAGAGAGAGAGAAAGAGAGAGAGAGAGAGAGAGTGCATACAGTAAACCCTGGTTCATGCTCGCGCGCAGCACTGATTCATCCTGCTTTCGAGACACCGAACGAGTTCGTTACGATCGGACAAAGGAAACGTGTTCTCGACAATTTTACAATCGAATCGTCGATCGATATCGTTCCCATTCATTTATTATCGTTCATCTTTTTTCTTTTCCTTTTTTTTTTTTTTTTCTTTTTTTTTTTCTTCTCCTCTTTTTTTTTTTTTTTTTTTTTTTATGCATATTATACGTAAGCAAGCCCAAGAACTCTCTCAAATGATTATTACGAAATTGATCCAAATCTTTTTCCTCTCTTATTTCCATTTAAATAATATTATATTATTACGACAAATGCACATTTTATCAGATTTCTTAAATCCGAAAAACTTTTTAATAGGTGTATAATAATAGTGAAGAAAATTCAACGATATCTCTCTTTCTTTCTCTCTCGTTCTATCTCTTTTATTCCGATTCGATCGCATTCGTCCGATAGGAAAGGTAACGCGATAATGCGAAGGGTTTAAGGTAATATCGATCGACCGAGTTCCGTGTGATCGTACTACTAGGGGGTCAAAGGTCAAGATCACGAGGCGTAGGTAAAGGGCACCCTAAAAAGAGTCCTTAGTTGCTGTATCCGGAGAATAGATGGCGCCAAAGGTCCCGGTTATACCGACCTTTATCCCTTTTTCGTGGGATTCATTAAAAATTCGTTCGAAATAAATCCTATACGTTAAATGGAACGACGTTCATTATTCTTCTTTGAAAGATCTATAGTAACTTTTTTAATTGTAAATTTACAAGTGATTTATTTTTTACCAAAGTATAGTTACGCTAAGTAAGAGAATATATTAATCGAAGGGAAAAGGATTGTTTGAAACGTTCAATAACGATCGATCAATCGTCCGTAAAGTTTCGAGATAATTTGTTTATTTACCAGGCTGTTAAAGTTTTCCAATCTTCCTCGACAGCTTAGAAAAGATTATTATTTTAAACCTTACGAAAGTAGTTTAGATAGAAAATGTTCTTTAAAGCGGCGTTGATTCGTTGCGAAGCGATCCATTAATCAAGAACTTGTTAACCGAACAAGCGATCGGCAAACTCGTGCGACCGAATAGATTTTGCATTGAAAATTAAATTGGACGTGTGTATACATACATATATATATATATAGGTGTGCGTATATATATATATATATATAGACGTTTTCCTTTATGGGTTGCAATAAATTTAAATGGCCCTTCGTTAGTTTCTACTACGTTCGCGAAAGCGTTCCTATTAAAAAAAAAAAAAAAAAAAAAAAAAAAAAAAGGAAAAAAAGAAAAAAAAGAAAAAAAAAAAAGAAAAAAGTTGGCCTCTTTGTTCAGTATAAAAAGAGTCGATAACTATTATTACGTGCAATAACTTTTTTGTTCGTTCTTTTTATGACGAAATTATTTCGACGGAACATTGGAGTACAGATACATTAGGAATGTTTATTAATAAAATATTTCGTTCCTTGCGTGGTACAATCGATAAATAAAAATGTTGAATAAAGGTAAAGTAAAAAAGAAATAAAAGAGTTTAAAAGAGAGAAAGAAAATATCGAGTAGATTTTCTCATCGATAGGTAGGACAATTTTAAGAAGAATAAGAAGAAGAAGATGAGAAAGAAGAGTTAAGGCCTGCGGTGCGAGGGATGCCGCTTGATAAATGCGTGCCTGTGCGCTCCTAGGAACCAGTTTGGTGTTTACCTAGTAAGTAGGGTTGTCAGTCAGCTGGTTCGTTGCATCTTCGCTAGTCGGTGTAACATCAGCTTTCTTTCTCCCTCTTTCCATCCATCCATCCATCCATCCATCCATCCATCCATCTATCCATCCATCCATCCATCCATCCATCTATCCATCCATCCATCCACCCATCTCGTTCCGTTTGAAGCAATGGTAGTGGTGGTGGTGGTGGTGGTGGTGGTGGTGACGATGGTTAGGCTCTGACTAGATGTTGTGGTGGGGATAAGTTGGTGGTGGGGATGGGCGCACGTTGGCAGTCATGCAGGGTGCGTTACCGTCGATAGAACGCGGATCCATTCGGACGATCAGTTGCTCTCCGACTGCCGCGGTGGAATGTCGTCGGTTGAGGAACGCTCGCGTCGTCGATGAGGAAGAACGCGATCGTAATAAAATACGTTTAGACTCTCGTAGAAAGAAGGAGCGCGGAAAGTTTATAGTGTGTAAAGTGTTTCGAACGAACGAATGGGTACGATCTCTCTCAGTGACATCGAATTGGTTTATATCGTTGATCGTAGTTAATATTGCATTATCGTTCTCTCGAGTGTATTCTTATTCGGGGACGAGTATGAGCGCGTGACGGCAGGATAATAGAGATCAAGAAGAAAAGGTGCCACTCTCGAGCGTACCGCCGCCGCCAGCACCGCCGCCGCCGCCGCCGCCGCCGCCGCCGCCGCCGCCGCAGCGTCCCCCAACGTAGAAAAGGAGGAATTATCTCATCCGGTGGCGAGAGCTCGCTAAATCATCGATGGATACTACGTTGATACGTTCGGTGCTCGGCTTGGGCCTTTTGTGTTGGCTCCTGCCGAAGGACGAGCGTTCGATCTTTTTGGTCTACGGTAGGAGTATCACGAGTTTGGAAGCGCCAACCGGGTGCGAGTGGCGCAGAGAGGAGAACGAGGAAGCGGACGAGGAGGAGAGAACGTTGGCTTGCAAAGTGAGGACAATCGCGAACGTGGCCGGCCTCATAGGGAATCTCTCGAGCATTCAAATCGACTCGATAACCTCCTTGGGATTGGAATGCAGCGACGTTCTCTTCTTCGAGAGCCAGCTCGAGGGTCCCCATGGTTTTCTTTCGCCTCTACCGAGATTGGAGAAGCTCCGCGTCGACTATTGCAAGATACGTTATTTACCGGCTGGCGCTTTCGCCTCGGCGCAAAATCTTCGTGGTCTTTCGGTGCGTACCCACAACGGTGATTGGTCGGCTATGACCTTGGAACTCGACCGAGACTCCCTTCTAGGCCTGGCCGATCTCGAGGAGCTCGATCTCGGCGATAACAATCTATGGACGCTACCGACCGATCTCTTTTGTCCCGTAGTCAGTCTCTCGCGATTGAACCTGACGCGCAACAAGTTACAGGACGCCACGTCTCTCGGTTTCTCCGATCGTTTACGGTCGTGCACGCCGAATCTCGAGAGTTTGGATTTGAGCGGCAACGATCTAGGCGCGTTGCCCGATCGCACGCTCGCCGGTTTGCGCTCCTTGACCGTTCTCAAGTTGCAAGAGAACGCGATAGCCGCCGTGGGCGATCACGCATTGGCCGGTCTCGCTAATCTCAGATCGTTGAACGTGTCGAGCAACAGGCTCGTCGCGCTCCCACCGGAATTGTTCGCGAAAACGAAGGAATTACGGGAGCTCGTCTTGAGCAACAATTCGTTGGCGGTACTCGCGCCGGGTCTTTTGGACAGCCTCGAGGAATTGCAGGTACTCGATTTGAGCGGAAACGAATTGACCAGCCGTTGGGTCAATCGTGAGACCTTCTCTCGGCTCGGCCGATTGCTCGTTCTCGATCTATCGTACAACGGCTTGACGAAGATCGACTCGCGCGTCTTCGAGGGACTCTACAGCCTTCAGATATTGAAACTCGAGCACAACGAGATCGAGACGCTTTTAGACGGGTGTTTCGCGTCGCTGACGAATCTTCACACGTTGACGCTCTCGCACAACAAGATAGGACGATTCGAGCCAAGCCACGCGCACGGTCTCACCGCTCTCGAACAGCTCTTCTTGGATGGCAACAGATTACGGGCTTTGCATCGTCGCGTATTCGCCAATCTGACCGAGCTAAAGGACTTGTCTCTCAGTGGCAATTCCTTAACGGAGATACCCTATGCCGTTCGTGTTTTGCACTCTTTGAAAACATTGGACCTTGGGAACAATCACGTGTCCAGGATCGACAACGAATCCTTCGCGGGATTGAACGAGCTCTATGGTTTGCGCCTGGTCGACAACAAATTGGAGAACGTGTCTCGCGAGGCATTCTCGACGTTACCGGCGTTACAGGTGCTTAATCTCGCCAACAATTACATTCGTCACGTCGAACAGAGCGCCTTCGCTAAGAATCCGGTCCTTCGGGCGATACGTTTGGACGGCAATCGATTGACGGAGATACGCGGTGCCTTCACCAGTCTCTCAACCTTGGTCTGGCTCAATGTCTCGGACAACAAGCTGCTCTGGTTCGACTACAGTTATCTGCCGTCGAGCATAGAGTGGCTCGACATACACGCCAATCAGATAAGCGAGCTCGGCAATTACTACATGGTACGGAACGCTCTGAACATAAAGATGCTCGACGCCAGTTTCAACCTCGTCACCGAAATCTCCGAGGCCAACGTCCCCGACAGCGTGGAGACCCTTTTTCTCAACAACAATCGTATACGTACGGTCGCGGCAGGGACCTTTCTACGAAAGACCAATCTACAGAAGGTCGTGTTGTACGGGAACGAGATAAAGAACGTCGAGGTGGCCGCGTTGAGCCTACAACCGGTCCCGGAGAACAGGGACGTGCCGATCTTCTACATAGGGAACAATCCTATACTATGCGACTGCACGATGGAATGGTTACCGCGCATAAACGAGCTCGCCCGTCTCCGTCAACATCCTCGGGTACTCGATCTCGATTCCGTCAGCTGCGAGATGGTGCACGCGCGCGCGACACCTCGCAGACCCCTTCTCTCGTTGAAATCGAAGGACTTTCTCTGTCGATACGAGGCCCATTGCTTCGCCTTATGCCATTGCTGCGACTTCGACGCGTGCGACTGCGAGATGACGTGCCCGGACAACTGTTCCTGTTATCACGATCACAGCTGGTCGAGCAACGTGGTGGATTGTTCGAACGCCGGTTACAAGCGCGTACCCGAGCGCATCCCTATGGACGCGACTGAGATCTATCTCGATGGGAACGAGCTCGGTGATCTCGGTAGTCACGTATTCATAGGGAAACGTCGTTTGGAGGTGTTGTATTTGAACAACAGCGGGATCGCGGCTATTCACAATCGGACGTTCAACGGCGTCGGTGCGCTGCGCGTTCTTCATCTCGAGGACAATTCGTTGCGCGAGCTGCGCGGCTTCGAGTTCGATCAATTGGAACGCATGTCCGAGCTCTATCTCGATCACAATGCGATCGCCACCGTGGGCAATTCTACGTTCAAACGAATGAAGAATCTCGAGGTATTGCGTTTGGATGGGAATCGAATCGTCGACTTTCGTCCCTGGGAAGCCCTGCCTAGCGTAGGCGACGGTACCAAGGTGGCCCTCGAGGGCAACGCCTGGAGCTGCGAGTGTACCAACGCGGCGAGACTCCGGAGCTGGCTTGCCGAACACCGCGGCGATCCCGAGAAGATGTATTGCCGAGACGGCGTGGAAACGTTGGCCCAAGCTATGAAGAGATGCGGCGACCCATCGACCGAAGCGGTCAGCCGTGGGATACAAGAGATTCCTCTGTTAGGCGGTAACTTCGTGCCTCTATTGGCCGGGGCCCTGGTGGCCGTTATAGCCGTATGCCTTATCGTCGCCTTGGCCTTTGCCTTTCGCCAGGACGTAAGGCTCTGGGCACACGCTCGTTACGGGCTAAGACTCGGTAAAATGCCAAGCGGACCTGACGACGAGCGGGATCGGCTCTACGACGGTTACATCGTTTACAGCGAACGAGACGAGGATTTCGTATCGCGATTTCTCGCGGCTGAACTCGAGGCTTCTGGCTTGACTCTTTGCCTTCATTGGCGCGATTTACCACCCTCGAGGACGCAGGAAACGGTGCCGTCCGCGGCCGCGGCCGCTCGACGTCTCCTCGTTGTCCTCTCGCCGGTATTTCTCGCTAACGAGTGGCAACGCGTCGAATTCCGAACAGCCCTACGTACGGCCCTCGAAAATGTCAGACCGAGCTCGCGAAAGAGTCGCGTGGTCGTATTACTAGCCGCCGAGGCGCCGGCTCGCGATCCCGAAATTCAGCTACTCCTTGGCAGTTGTACCGTCGTCGTATGGGGCGAGAAGAGGTTCTGGGAGAAGCTCAGGTTTGCCATGCCAGATTCATTGGACAAAAGGCGTCGCGACGCCGGCAAAAGGTCGAACGATCGTAAGAATCGTGTGCCCGCGAGATACACACCGGCACCGACCTCCGCGGCCGTCGACGTCTGGAGCAACGCCAATGGCAAGCCTAATGGGGTCCTACTTGCGCCGGTACACGCACCCACGCCTACGCCCACGCAATCGACCTACGTCAGTTCGGCCTCGAGCAGGACCGAGGACGAGGACAGCGGTGCCGAGCATCAGAACAACCATCACCATCATCATCATCATCATCAACATCAGCACTCTACTGCACCTCCAAACGGTAGACCGACTAGTGTCTCCTCGAGAGGCAGCCATCTTTACAGTACCATACCGGAACCCCCGGTCGTCGTGGTGCCATCCGCGCCACCCGGTGATACTTCTACCAATCCGCGTACTTACTTCGTCTAGTACGAGGGCTCGACGATTATCGCGGCGACGACGACGACGACGACGACGACGACGACGACGAGGAGAGGTATCTTTTCTTTCGCTCGCTCTTCCACTACGATGATTCCTGATCTACGGGGCTATCGCCGAGGAGGATGGATCGCGCTGGATCCGCGCCAAATCTTCCTACCTTCGCATCCTAACTCGTCGACCACTTGTGCCCTTTTCCCTATAAGGGTGCTATACTTTAGCTTCCTTTCCCAATTACTCATGATCCATCCGCTTTCTTTCTTCCTTCCTTCCTTCCTCTTTTGAGTTTCGCGCGCTTAGCAGATCGGCGAACGGAATTATTTATTTTTTTTTCATTTTCTCTCTCTCTCTCTCTCTCTCTCTCTCTCTCTCCTTCCCTTTGTGCGCGAACGCAAGGATATATTTATTTTCCAATCGAATCGTCGGACGATCCACGCAGAATCTCGACGGAATTTAGTTCGAGGTAGAAACGCGAGAATTCGAATCGACGCCGCCTTTTTGTGTCACTGCCCCGCGAGAGATCGATCGCAAGTCGTATGGGAAATCTCTTTCGTAAAATCGATTCGATGCTCGTTCGGATCTCTCGTAAGTCTCGCCAGGAATTATTTCCGTCCGGTGTGCGTTATCGAACGGAAATGTGATTACTACGTCGCTACGATAGTCGAGTTTTCTATGGAAAAACTCGACATAGGATCGTCCCATTTCTATTTTCGTTCTTTGGACCAGCCGTCGTTTTATTATACTTTAGTTGCTTTTCTTTTCTTTTGTTTTTCGAAAAGAAAAAAAGGAAAAAGAAAGACAGAAAAAAAGAAAAATAGAGAGAGAGAGAGAGAGAGAGAGAGAGAGAGAGACGCAAACACGTGAACGATAAATATTTCTTTTTGTATCGCATTTACGTTCGTCGATCAGTGATATAATTGCAAACGAGCGAGAAAACGAACAGGACAAGATTATTGTATTTCGTAAGATTAGTATAGTGTCAAAGTGAAAGATAAGATGACGAAATTTAGGAAAAAGGATAAAAGACAGCAGAAACTTGGCGAGAACCTCGTTCCTAAGATTCACGACCGTTCACGGTGACACGGATGCGACGGTCGCATAACGCTTATTAGTACGTAAGTCGAATTCTCTTGTAAATAATGTATCTAATTTTGTAAATATTCAGACGCACACTTTCGAGCACACACACATAGACACACACACACACACGTGCGCGAGCGCATACACATAACACACCGACGCGGCCAGCACTTTGTATTTCAAGACTGACCGTGCCATCGCGATACGTCTCCTTTTTAGGTTGTATATCGATTTGCGTTATAAATACGAATATAAATATATAAATATAAAAAAAAAAAAATATATATATATATATATATATATATATATGAAACTAATGTAATATCAATTGTACTGTACTGTTGTAAATAACGCTCATCGAATCACGTATCGTGTATTTGCAGTCTGTAAAATGAGTATTAAATTAATTGCCACTTTCCATTTCAGCAAAAGAATCATGAGAAATAAAGACGTTTGTTTTATAAACGAGTTTTACCATGATTAGCATGTTTCGCGAATCGAATTAGTATATATATATATTTAAAGTAGATACATAGTAACGAAGGAAACGACTTCATTTACTTTCAAAGCTACTTAAAATTCGTCCGAGGGGTTGCCTCGTCTTAGATACATATATATTACGTTAACTCGTAGATACGACGGGAAGGTTACGGTTCTTCGTCGGTTCTACCAGTCGGCAGTCGATTTGGCAAAAGTCTGTGAACGAAAAGGAAACGAAGAGAAAGGGATGGGGGAGTGGTGATCCGGGGAAACGTTGCTCAAGGGACGTGCCAAGGGTAAAGGGACTACTCCACTCCGGGTGTGTCCAGCAGAGAGATTTAATCGAGGCGACTCTCTGCGGCAGGAGAACCTTTGTTCGAAGTTTCGTTCTAGTCCAACATCAACCTCCATTACGGTTGGCCAAATAAACAACGGACCGTTTTACGGAATAACGCGAGCAAGCGGATACCGCTTGAAACGTTTCGAAACTCGACTTGGACTCCTCTCCAAAGACGAGATATTAGATCGTACCTCGTTTCGCTCTTCCTTTTATTTCCGGCTTTCTCCCCTTAATTAATTTCCTAGCCCTGATCGAGTGTCGTTGGACTTTCTCTCTCTCTCTCTCTCTCTCTCTCTCTCTTTCTTATTTTCGCGAGCGAGCGAACGAGCGCTTCTTCAAACTCCTTCAACTTTTTCTCCTTAGAACGAAAGTACCTATACCTATATCGTATATTTCGAATTCATAATCCTCTCTAGTCGAGTATTTTCTCCTTTTACAGTCGTAACGTAGTAACCTTTAGGAGTATCCTTTTTGCTTCCCCTTCTCTCTCTTTCTTTTTTTTTTTCTTCTTTCTTTCTTTCTTCTTCTTCTTCTTCTTCTTCTTCTTCTTCTTCTTCTTCTCTCTCAGGTAGGAGGATCCGAAAATTTCTCCGTTTACTCGTCGCATTACTCCCTCCGGTCACGTAGCTAAACGAGATTCGAAGGCATAAGTTACAGTTCGTCCGTAGCCGAGCCAACCGTGAATCGCCTTTTTAAAGGGACGAGAATGTACCATGGCTAGACGAGAGAACGTAACCAGGGAAGTAATAGTTTTATCGAAGAAGCTCGAGCCTGGGGCTTCTCTCTCTCTCTCTCTCTCTCTTTCTCTTTCTCTTTTTCTACGTTCGTTAGAATATCGGCGCACGTTCCGTTAAAGGGGAACGTGAACGCAAAACGGCCTAACTTCTCCTGGGAACTCGATTATCCGTTCAACGATGGACGATAATTTTAGACCGATGCACGAGACCCTTTTATTTTCTCAAACCCGTTCCTATTCCGATGAAAGAAAGAAATGTACAGCGAGGGCCGATCGATGTCTCGAGAGGAAAAAAAGAAAAACAAATCTCAGATCATTCATCACAGGTATGTATAAAACGCGAATGCGTATCTATAATTATAATAATAGACAAGAGTTACAATTTCCTAATTCCTGAAAGGAGATGAATGGGTAAAAGGTGCGTTCGTCCTTTGATGCCTCTATTCTCAATACAGAGTAAAATACAGAGAGGGAGAAGAAAGATTTAGGAAAGCCTTCGAGCTATGCAGAAAAGTTTGTCCTCTCGGCGATGTTAATGACATCGCGACTTTCGTACGGTCTCTCGGCTTAATTACATTTACCAGACGTGCCTCCGAGCGAATGGAACAGTAATAATGATAATAACGGTAACAACAGTCCAGAGATCGAATGGGATATACTGTAAGACCGTATTTTACGTAAAACAAATATACATGCATACATACATACGCATGTGTGTGTGTTTATATATATATATATATATATATATATATATATATATATATTCATACGTATCTGGATACATGCCTTACAAGGTTAGATCTAAAGATCGTAGAAAAAATCAAGTTGATAATTAATCGAACTCTTTTTCCTATTACGTTTATTCTTTCGCCATGTTAAACGAATAATAAATGAAATTGAAACCCGCGCGTGAATAATACTACAGGATATTTTTACAAACAAAGGGTTGGAAAAGAAGGAAAAAAAAACAAAAAACAAAAAACAAAAAAAAAAAAAAAAAAAGAAAAAAGAGAATAAAAAGATAAAGAGAAGCTCATTTTTTCGTGGCTTTCATCGAGCAACCACATCGTACAGTTTTCTCTTTCCGATGGGACGCGGCGCCTGGCTACGGGAATTGCATTAAATCGCATTCGAGTCGAGTTTTCCGGCCTCTGAAACGGAGAACGCATAGTTCGTCTCTATCTCACTTTTTCTCTTTATCTTTCTTTTTCTCTCATTGTATGAAACAAAGAGAGAAAGAGCAAGTATTTCTCTGATTTATGCACGCTTCGCGTGCCATTTTTACGTCCATTTTGTTTTCGGGACATTTGGTACGTTCCGTTGGTAGGTAAAGCTTATGAAAAAAATAACCATGATACTGTAAAAGTACTAGGTGGGTATTGTACGATTACAATAATGAAATGAGAATCGTACAGGAAATTTGATCGATTTGTTCTACTTTGATTTTAATTTTAGAGTTTTTTCCCCCTTTAATTCCTTCTTTTTCGTTTCTCTCTCTCTCTCTCTCTCGTATTGGTAGAGGAGGATAATCGATAAAGGTAATCGAACGAAAGAGAAAGAGAGAGAGAGAGATTTGATTAAAATACGATATGTAACATTAACTTACTAGGAATCTAATCCAATAAGTTTTCAAATTACGAAATAGCGGGTTCATCTTATCATAGAGAATAATAATAGAAGCTTGAAAGCTACATCGTGTTCGTATCCGTGTACATATGTATGTATATATATATATATATACACACACATATATATATATATATAATCGTACACGCTTTTGCATTTTAAATCGAGCGACGTATCACGTCCATGACGCGTTTAATAGCTTAACGACTGCACATCCTTTTCGCGGTGCCTTGAATATATATATATATATATATATATATATATATATATATATATATATACATACGGTCAATATCACGTTCGAAAGTGATACAAAGTAAATAAATCTTTTTCGTTCGTTACAATCGACAACAACTTGTCAGAGTTTTATATTTAATTTTAAGAAAGCAGGAAAAAAAAAAAAAAGAAAGAAACCAATTGAATATATCATTCTAAACGATTCGCATGCAAGACTAACGATAATTGACGAAAGGATTAATTCATAAAAATCAAAATTTGTTTCATCGACGACGAAGATTGAAGGAATGAATAATGTTTCCTTACAAACGTACGTTGCTTCTTTTTGTTTTTGACGATGAGAAAGATAGAACGAAACAAAAACGTATTATTTCATTTATTACAGAAATTAAGAGAAATGTGACTTAAGTAACAAAATATGTAATAACGTGGAACTATTCACAAAAAAAGAAAAAAGAAAAAAAAAAAAATAAACAAATACTATTCATAAAAAAAAAAAAAAAAAAAAAAAAAAAAAAAAAACGTATGACCCGCGATTAGTATTAAATATTAATAATCAAAAAGATCAATGATCCAATGAGATAAATGATCTGTTAAGGTATCATCGAAACGAAATAGTCGATGATTATAAACGGAATAAACAAATTGAAGAGTAAAATAAAAGAAGATGGAAAAGAAAGAAAAAGAAAGAAAGAAAGAAGAAAAGAAAGAAGAAAGGAAAGGAGAGAGGAACTAGAAATGTTATTCCTCGCACGGACACGCCTTTGAAGGTTGTTTCGGGATCACGTTGTATGTTCTTTCGTCCCTTGCTTGTCCAAAGTCGAGAGACGCGCATTGATCCTCTGGTAAACGGCATCTCGTACGGTCACTGTGGCATCGATCCGTACGTACTTACATACATACGTATGTACATACACACATACATATATACGTAACATATATGTATACATACTTCACAAACCTCTTTCTACTCTTATTTTTTTCTTTTACTTCTCCTCTTTCTCTCTCTCTCTTTCTCTCATTCACTGTCCTTCTTTCTTATCCTCCTCATCGTCTTCTATTTCTCGTCGGAAAGGAAAGGAAAGAGAAGAGAAGGAAAGGGTAGCAAAGGGATGAGAAGGGAAGAAAAGGGAGCTGAGGCGACGCCGTTGCATCGATCAACTGTCGAACGACCGGCCGCTAATTGCATCGGGCACAATATCTTGATCAAAATCGAACGCGGGGCGCTGGAATTAATTAGAACGATGACGTGCTCGGTCACGGCTGGTCCCTTGTACTCTCCCAAGTAAAATCGACGTGTTTCGTTGTTACGAACGAGATAGCATATCTTAAGTGAGAGATGTACTCTGTGTTTCTCTCTCTCTCTCTCTCTCTCTCTTTATCTATCTATCTTCTCTCTCAATGACCCCTTCTCGAAGGAAAGAGAAAGGGAGAGAGAGAGAGAGAGAGAGAGAGAGGAGAAAGAAAGAGAAAGAGAGAGAGAGAGAAGAACAAATCATTATTTACGTTTCTTTACACTTTCTATCTCGAAATAAAGTAAGCGCTTATGGATTATTCTCTCTATTTCTTCCTATTATATATATATATATATATGTGTGTGTGTGTGTGTGTGCGTGCGTGTGTAAAGATTAAATAGAATTTTTGATAAAAATGAGAAGAGGAGAAGGAAAATGAAAGAAAAGGAGAAATGACATTTTTTTTCGACAATTATATCACCAGAGTTTAAAAGGAAAGGCAAGAAGAAGATCGAGTGAGTAGACAGCATTTCGAGAGTCATTCTTCTCTCTATATCTATCCGTCTCTCTCTCTCTCTCTCTCTCCTTCTCTCCTTCTCTCTCTCACTTCACGGCACGGAATCACGAGTTATTCCGTATTAAGTGCCCATTCTGTGAACCCTCTTCTGGCGTGCCTTATTCGGACTGATTACACCATAACGGCCATCAAGTCAATTTCCAAGTCGGAGTTTCGACTCTTCCAAAACCTTCTGGCATAACGACCAACGCTAAGAACTGCATCGTAATAGTACGAGCAGTCTCCGGATCTTATCTATAATATCGTATTTTCGAGTAGAAAAAAAGAAAGAGAGAGAGAGAGAGAGAATGTGAGTGAGTGTGAGCGAGAAAGAAAATGGATGCATCTTTACGTTTACAAATGTTCTCTGACTCACGAAAATGAATGTTTTTCGTAACTGAAAAAAAAGTAAATCCATATATCCTTTTGTCTATCTCTTTCTCTCTCTCTCTCTCTCTCTCTCTCTCTCTGTCCTTTTCTTTCTATTAGGTAGAAATACGAGGGAGAAGGACGGAGAATGGGAAGATGTAATTTATAAAAGCGATCGATCGACAAATTACTAGCCTCCGAGCGTCGCTGCCGCTTAATTAAAGCAATTAAATCGTTGTCCGCTCGTTCAACGAAGCGAGAAGACTGACGTTTCGAAACCACGCGTTCGCTAAGTGTTTGCTTCATAAATTTATAGAGAGAAATAGAGAGACAGAAACAGAGAGGGGGTAAAACATTTGAGAAAGGAAATAATAATATTTGTCGAAAGTTTATTTCGACTAATGGACGAGATACGAATCGATTTTGTCGAGAAGTTGAAATTATTGTTATAGCAATAATATAATCATTAATATTATTTTTATTATTATAACTGTTAGGAGAGAGAGAGAGAGAGAGAGAGAGAGAGAGAGAGAGAGAGAGAGGATTTCTTTCGAAGGTACAAATAATGATGTTTTTATTTCACAAATAACGACACCCTACGATTGTTTTCTATAGTTTGTACAACTTATCCGTGCCGAGCGATACGGGCCCGATTAATATACCTTTTTCTACTTTTTCCGAGTTTGCATACTAATTAAAAAGTCTAATCGAGGTACGCTATAAAACGCACCGACGCGAGAGATCATACGGTGATATATATATCATGCATATATATATATATATATATGCATGTATGTATATATCGTATATATGTATGTATGTATATATCGTATATATGTATATATGCATGTACGTATATATATGTGTGTTTGAGGAAGAAAACAAAAATGGTCTATTTTATAGCGGCTTTACAATAGCCACCGATGCTTTCCGAATAAATTACTTATCTACCTGTCTGAATCGAATGAGTGGGTGGATGGAGGTGGGGATGGGTTTTAAAATGAGAATTCGTTTTCTCTCTCTTTCTTTCCTTCTTTCTGTTTTTTTATTTATTTAATTTTTAGCAATTAACGCGATTGAAGTTTGATATCTAGAATGAGAGAGAGAGAGAGAGAGAGAGAGAGAGAGAGAGAGAGAGAGAGAGAGAGAGAGAGGAAAGGGGGAGTACATTCTCTATATCGTTATCGAATCGCTCTTGAGCAGTAATTTATTATGTATCTAAATATTAGTGGTAGTCTCAAAGGTTCGACTCGAGAAGTGGATAAAACAGCCAGCGAGTCGACTATTTTCGAAAGAGGTTATCTCGTAAATAGCTGTTTTGTGTGAAAGAGGGAGAGAGAGAGAGAGAGAGAGAGAGAAAGAGAAAGAGGGAAGGTGTATAGGAAGCGAAGGAGAACGGTATCGTATATAAAGTTTCAACGACGGCTTATCTCAAAGCACTTTAGCGGTGACCGTGATAGGAGCGACATCGTGCTTTCTTTCCTTCGAACACATTCTATAGGAATTTATTATCCGACCTTCTAACTCTCCATTTCTCCTTTTAATTATAATTCATATTTATCAAGAAGACCGTAGTTATCGGTCGATTTCCGGTTGTCTCGGGTTAATGAAAAAAAAGAGAATAAGAAGAAAGAAAAAGAATTGTTTTTAAAAGGTACTTAGAAGTAAAGATATCAACGGGATGACGAAGCGAATGAAAAAATGAGAAAGGAAAAGAATAGAAGGGCGAGAATTAGAAAAGGATGTACGGCTACAGAAGTAGAAGAAGAAAATGAAGAAGAAGAAGAAGAAGAAGAAGTGACGACGCCGCTTAATTCGCAAAAAGGTCTCTCTTATTAGCCCCTAGACGGGGGATGCTTTGACGAAGGGTACTCGTGGATGTCGCGAGTATCATACCAATTGTTAGAGACAAAGAGAGAGAAAGAGAGGGAGAAAGGGGAGAAAGGTGGGAAGGTAAAGGGTGACTCGAGGGTAAAAAGGGCAGGATGATGCTCTTCTATCATTCCCTCTCTCTCTCTCTCTCTCTCCCTCTCTCTTCTTTGCTTTCTCTCTTTTAGTTCGTTCGAATAAAACGGACCATTTGGCAAGAGCAAGTATAAGAAGGGCAAGGGCGTAGGGTAAATATGCCAACTCTTCGTACTCTTCGACACCTCTTTTCTCCTCTCTCTCTCTCCCTCTCTCTCTCTCTCTCTCTGGTTCTCTTTTTCATACTAAGAGAAGCCGGAACAGGCGTGGTGAAACTTACTTCCGAGTCTTTTACTTCTCGCCGTTCTCTCTGCTGCATCACCGGTGTTATTCCAGCCGTGCTGTGCCGTGCCGTGCCGTGCCGTGCCGCGAGACTTTCCAAGGAAATATTGCGAGACTCCAGGCTCCTCTCTAACCCTTACAAATTTCTTACTTCGTCGGATATACGTCGACGAGAAGTTTGAACTTCGTTTGTAGTTCTTCCACCGGCAGTAGATCTTTCCAGCTGGAAGGAAAAAAAGAAAAGCAAAAAGAAAAAAAGAAAAAATACCAACAGGAAAAAAAAAAGGAAAAGGAAAGTGAGAGCATGGGAAGAGAAGGATCGTGAAATTTTTTGGGGAAAGTAAAATAATCACTTTTTCTTTCTAATTTTCCTTTTGCTCTTTCTTTATTTTTCTTTTTCTTTTTCTCTCCTTTTTTGTTTTCAACATACATCACAGACATCCCCTCTCTGGTTCGTCGAACTTGAAAAAATATCAATGATATCTACGTAATACAGGGGATTTATCGAAAAGGATTGAATTAACCGCAAAATCCATAACTTGATATTTACGTGTGTCTATATTTCTATATATGTATGTCTGTATGTATTTATTCGCACGAGAGTGAAATAGAGAAGGCAAGGAGAGGAAAAGTTAGAAATCGTTGGATATTTCCCGGACGTGAAAATTCTTCAAGCGTGAAGTAGGTACATATATATATGTATATAAGAGTATATATTAAATTAAGTGACATTTATCCTCGCGGTCAGTCAAGACGCGATCTGCTTCTATTTTTTTCTCTTTCTCTCTCTCTCTCTCTCTCTCTCTCTCTTCTTTTCATTTCTTTTTATCGATCTCGAAATTCCGAACTCGTTACCATCGATTTTGATTTTAACGAAATATTCCTTTGGATGAAAACGATTCGACGACTAAAGCTCACATGAAACACCAAAGCGATGAAATTTCTCGAGCAAACTACGTTAGTGGTTTTGGACGACGCAGTTGATTCCCGCAAATTTCTCTCTCTCTCTCTCTCTCTCTCTCTCTCTCTCTCTTTCTCTCTCCCTCTCGATTCACAACGAGGGAACGATCCGAATCTCGTAGAAAGCAAATTCATGGTCGAGTATATGGACAACCGAGAGAATCGTGCTACGTATTTAGACGTACTAAGAGAGAAAGGGACAGAGATAGTTATATACACACATATACACATATCGAGAGAGAGAGAGAGAGAGAGAGAGAGAGAGAAGTTTGAAGGAAAATAGAAACCGAGTGGTTTCGTCGTCACGGCAACGATCCACAAGCCAAGGAATCATGCGGTGACAATTTCACGGATAACAATCCTAGTATTTTGGACGACAGTATCGCATAGTTTTGTTTCTCTGATCTTTCTCACCGAAATCACGTTCCGTGCTAGCACGATCGTTTATACAGTTTTTAATGAAAAAAAAAAAAAAAAAAAAAAAAAAAAGAAAAAAAAATAGATACGTACCTACCTAGATACATATACCTAGAAGAAAATATGAATGATAAATCGAGATTTATGTTTACAGAATGTTCTTGGAAAATTTATCATTCATTCATCCATTCAATGGAGTAACAAGGTCGTAAATAGTTATGTACGTATGTATGTACGATTATTGTGTACACAAGTACGTAAATATTGTTTTTATCGTGAATGAGAGAGAGAGACAAACGCAAGTTATTATTTACTTTATACATATGTGATAAACATTTGTTATGAATGTTCGTCTTGCCTGTATAATTTTTTTTTTCTTTTTTCCTTTCTTTTTCTTGTTTTTTTTTTTTTTTTTGTAAAGTCTTTGTTGGTACAAAGTCACTTTGGTACTTACTTATCTTGAGGTATCTAATAATTGCAATCAACAACCTTGGATTTCTGTTTCGAAGAAGAGGTGAAAGAGCAGGAGGAGGAGGAGGAGGAGGAGGAGGCAAGGAGAAGGGATATGTAACTTGGAAGTCGAACGAAATCGAATATACATTTCTCGAGAAGTTTTTCAAAGAGAAACTTTCGCTCGTTTGTTCGTCGATAGGTATCTTTCATTGGTTCAAGACGTAAGAGAAAGGAAATATAAAAAAAAGAAGAAGAAGAAGAAGAAGAGAAGGAAAAAAGGAGGAAGGGCATCAGGTGGTTTGTAAGACGAAGTCCGTGCGCGTACTGGAGTTTGCTTACGATCAAGGTAAAGTCCGAGTTCTTCAAACACAGGAAACGGAAGAGAGAGAAAGAGAGAGAGAGAGAGAGAGAGAGAGAGAGAGAGAGAGAGAGAGAGAGAAACGAGTAAGACCGATCGCGAGAAAAGTTTGACTTCCCTCTCCCTCATTTCATTGTCGTCTAGGAAGAACCTCTTCACCTTCCAAAATATTTGCCTTCTTTCTCGAGAACGATATTTGCTCGACACCGATTCCACGCGTACAACCATGTTCTCTCTCGTATAGTACGTGGAAACTTTTAAAGTACTTACATACATCTTGAGAGATAGAAATATTACACTTGACATAACGTAATAATAACGTAATAATAAAAATCGATCGGGCCAATGGTTAGTTAACATTTTATTACGTTGCACATATTAGAAAAATAGAAGTAAGAAGATCGAAAAGAAAAAGAGAGTGGGGGTGGAGGATGATGGAGAAAAGGAAACGTCTGGAAAAATCCTGACGTTCGTATTTTTCGTAAATTTTCTTTGGTATTATTCGCGTTTTGGTAACATCTGCTGGCATTTGAAAATTCGCTCGATTTCATTTTTCGACTTTGATCTTGGCTCTCTAGAATCTGGTCCTTGCCACGAGATCTAAGGGATCACCCTTGGTGGTAGCCCCTGTGGGAAAAACGTGGAACGATTCGTCAGGGATAGGCACCGAACACGTGTTCCTTCGGCGTGACCAATTTAACCGGATACTAACGTCGTTGCCCTGCGCTTTTCTCAACGAAGAAGTACCTATTACCAAGGAGTATCGCCATCACCATCGCCGCCATCGCCACCCTCTATCAACGAGGACGATTCACGTTCATTCGAAAGAAGGAACATCAGTTGCATGCACGCATCTGGATCATTGTCGGTGAGATCCATCGCGAGAAAGAGAAAGAGCAGGAGGAAGAGAAGGTAAAAATCGCTTTGAAATTCGTCCCACCGTGACTACTAGCGAATGGAGTTATCGTCGAGAAATTCATTCTCTTTCTTAGTTAGCTTATCATTGTTTCTCTTCTTTTCATTCTTTTCTTCTTCGTTTTTCTTTCTTCCTTTCTCTCTCTCTCTCTCTCTCTCTCTCTCTCTCTCTCATTTCAATGCATGTTACCCAACGTGTCGAATCGAACGACATTCAACAACGTCCCATTTTTCTCGTTATTCAGAACGTAGCCCGTTTATCAGGATTTTTCTTTCGTATCGAGGAGCAGGTCGTTGTAATTAATTAACTACGAATTTTGTCAAGGCGACGAAAGAATTTGAGATCCTTTCGAAAGGTATCGAAAGGACGATGGAGATGAAAAGATCGACGATACGTAATATCACTTTGACTTTACTCGAGATATTAAATAGAGTAGGTGGATATAAAAATGATGAAGTAGAAAAGGAAGAAGAAAATGATGACGATGACGATGATGATAATGATGATGATGATGATGATGATGATGATGATGATGATAGAGAGGAGAGCTCGAACAAGGTATGTACGAATTAATCGACCTACTGTGCGAGCATACAAGCTGAAAATTATTCGGAGCAACGTTCCCTATAGGTAAATGCATATAGGATGGAAATGATTTTCAAGCTTGATTATCGGCCGTGAGAAAGACCGACTTTCGCATGGCCCGCTCGTTTAATTGAAAACACAGACTTGGTTCGAGCGCCTCGATAGGGACCTACTACTATTACCACATATTATTATTACTATATTCTCGATCATAAACTTAGATTTCATAAAAGTCAAGGAAGCAGCAGTAGCAACAACGCACACAGTAACACAGCTTAGTTTATTTCGACGTTCCCTTTGATTTAATTGATAGTAATGGATATAGGGGCTCTATCCGGCGATCCGGGTGGTCCTGTCAAAAGATTTTCTTCGATTATGACGTACGACGCTTAACGCTTTGATTTGGCCCTCTTTCTTGTTAGTTCTTTTTTTTTTCTTTTTTATTTTTTCTTTCTTATTTTTTAAAGATCCTCAAAGTTTTCCCTCACCGAACCCCCTTTTATTTCTTTTGAGAATGTTAAAGCGATATCAAGTTAGCCGGATACTATCGCACAGAAAGCGAACTAACGAAGGCCAAATAGGCGAAGTAAATTAGATGTACGGTTTAATTGTATCGGGATTAAAAATTACATAGAAGGTTCCGAATAATAGGCATGGGCACGACCTTAATCGAGTGCACCTCGTTTAAACCCTGGTTCCATTTATATAAACACACTTTCGCAATTACCGTTAATCGTTCCTGAAAGCATACGTCGAGGAAAAAAAAGGTGGTGAGTACGACGTGCGAATCGCATACATACTATGTATTCTTACCTATATGTACATATACCTATATACATATACCTATATATATATATATATATATATATATATACACGTGTGTGTATATATAGGATCAAGAAGGAGCCTTAATGCTGATCACGTTCCAAGAAATATTTACCTGAATTCCTGGCCTCTAATTGTGAGTGCCAGTCGAATCACCCACGGTAAATCGATCTGGCAGTTAAGTACTTTGCGTTAGCCCAATCACGGCTCGTTTCCGGTGAAAACGACGTGGTAATAGGTTTGCCAAAGTCCATTTTAACGACCGACAAATAAATTTGTCTCTCGGCTCTTTAAACGCGCGTAAGCGATCGCGCGAAAAGACTTGGAAGCCCTTTTGGACTTCGTCTTGGATCTTCTCCTTTTTTTTTCTTATATATATATATATTTTTTTTTTTTATTTTTTCCTTTCTTTTTCTTCCGCGAAAGTCAAGGAGAAAGAAAGAAAAGAAAAAGAAAAAAGAAAAAAGGAAAAGAAGAAAAATGACAAAAATTCTCGAGAAGAATTTTAATTTTAATGGATATTTCGCGTAAAGGTGTACCATTAAAAAGAAAAAAGAAAAAAAAAAAAAAAAGAAAAAAGGGACTCTTGCAAGGACTATTTGGTCCATTAGTCAAAAATTTATGCTCGTTGCAATAGCTATTGAAAGAAATTAGCTTTTTTTTTTTTTTTTTTTTTTCAAAGAATAGAAATATAATAGAAGGGACATCTGCCGCGATCGTTTGAAAAATTCTTCATAGTAGATTGAATGAGAAGGAACAAAACCGATATATATATATATATATATATATATATATATATATATATAAACATGTGTGTGTGTGTGTGTGTGTATAAGGACAGAAGTACGAAGAGAAACGAAGGACGGCGAAGCAAATCGTGGACCGCTTCAGGTACCTATATCAAAAGCGTGACGATTAGAGACGGATTCGAAGCGAGGAAGGGAAGCAAGCAAAAGAAAGAGGGTCCTGTCGAAGAGAATCTAAGAAAAGCGGAAAAATAAGAAGAGGAAGATGATGAAGAAGAAGAAGAAGAAGAAGAGGAGGAAGAAGAAGAAGAAGAAGAAGAAGAAGAGGAAAAGAAAAAAAGAAGAAGAAAAAGAGGAGGAAAGAGATGAAGCGGAGCTCGTTCGAAAGGAACGGAGTAAACACGCGTGACGTCCCTTCGAAATCGGTCTACGAAAAAGATCAACGCTCCTTTTACTCCGACCACTATGGTTTTCGGAGGAATCTTTTACGATGAAACGTATCTACTTACATTTCTTTCTCTATCTCTTTCTCTCTCTCTCTCTCTCTCTCTCTCTCTATTCAATATCTCGTACGAACCTTTTGAAGATTTCTATTGCACGGCTTTTTTTCCCCTCCTCGCTCTCCCTCCCGCCCCCTCCTATCCACATTGCCTTTTTCCATTTTATCTTTACATTCGAATTTTGTATCCTTTTTCAATTAATTTTTGGAAAATATAAATTCTCTATCAACAATCATGTATTTGTTCTCCATCTATATCTATCGTCGAATGCGTATTGTTATCATCGACGTTATTATAATACTCATCGAGACAATAAGCAAATTTACAAACGCGACCACGATGAATATGTATTCATAGTTATTGTACTATTCGTAAAAGGGGATGTTTGTTAATATTACATTCGTTAAATTTCTAGGAGCAAACGTCATCGGGTTTTGTTGTTTCGAATCGTTAGACGAGCATCGTTAACATCGTTGAAATCCTTTAACATCCTTTAAAATCTTATATTATCATGGTAGAATGAAAAGCTTTAAAGTCCAAGAAGACGCGAAGCGCGCGTTCCAAGTTGACATAAAAGCCGTTCCTTCGACTTTACTCTTTCCGTAAAGATGATGGGAGGGCTAGAGAGAGAGAGAGGGGGGGGGTTGGGGATAAGTAGAGGTAAAGAGAGAGAAAGAGAGAGAGGTACACTCTCGGAATAGCAAATCGCATTATTCGCCGACGCGCACAATGCTTCTATAAATAACAGTTATTACGTCGGAAAGTATCGGTGAGCTTAGATTAAGCCGCGCATGCGTGCTAAAATCCCAATGAGAGAGGGGAAACATAATGTATTTTAAGATGGAAAAAAGAAATTTACGAATAAAATACATAACGAACGCAATAAAATCAATTATTTTCTAACGTTAAGCTATATCTTTCGTTCTATCTAACGATAATCGAATATAATAAATGTATTGAAATGTTATTATATATAACAATAAAGATATTTGATTAAGATTGGCAAAATTTTGCTTTAAAAAAGATGAAATTCCATTGGACGAGAGAGAAGGATAGAAAAGGAAGTGTCTCGAAGGACTTGGTAAAAACTCGTGACGTTCCTGCGATCTAGCTAGCTATATAGGATGCTGGACCACCCGCACGCAAGCTGCGCGTCACCTTCCTTTCTTTTGCCCTCCTCCTCTGCCACTTCACCGACCGCACTCTCTCTCTCTCTCTCTCTCTCTCTCTCTCTTTCTCTTTTTCTTTCTGTCTCTCAGTCAACCATCTCCTCCACCTTCTTCTCTTCCTTCTTCTTCTCTTTATGGTTTCGAGAATGGAAGTTCGCGCGGATTTACGAGTTTTAAAGGACTTTTGCGAACGACATAGGTCTCTCTCTCTCTCTCTCTCTTTCTTTTCTCTATCTGTATTTTATTTCGACACGATTGAACTCTGACCTTACCTAGATATTTTAATTTCTAATGCAATATTAGACTACGAAAGAAAAAAAATGAATAAAAAAGAGAGAGAGAGAGAGAGAGAGTGATGAGAAAGGAAGAAATTCGTCGAATAAATTTTTCGTGTGGAATCGTGTCTGTGCATAAAAAATATAGGTATCGATACAAGTGCCACGCTCGCGAGCACGGCAAACTCTCCGGGGATGCAAACGAATTTGTTTGCTTTATTTATCGCGAATAGCCGACAAACGCGATAGCACATTTGGGAACGCTGCGCGGTCGAAAATTCGACGTGCTTGATCGATCCTTTCGAAGATCATGTTTTATCACATTCACCATCTTTATTTACGCCAACGTCTATTTCGCTTTTCTAAAAACAATCAGAACGGATAGAACGAGAATTATGTCATATATATATATATATAAAACAATAACAATATTAATAATAAATAAACGAAGTGGAAAAAAGGGATATATAAAAAAAAAAAAAAAAGAAAAGAACTAAGAAAGTTCTTCGAAATCACATCTCCCGAATGGAAAATCGGGTAAACGTGAACTTTCATTTCACGCCTGGCCAGACAACATGTACGACGACGTCCGTGCTACAGCTGTTTTTGACAAATCCACTAATCGTATTTCATCCCTCTCTCTTTCTCTCTCGCTCTCCCTTTTGGGATCGCTAGTGCTTTTCGAACGGTCGTCGGATACGATGAATTCGTTCGGAAAAAAATAAAAAAAAAATTAAAAAAAGAAAAATAAAATAAAAGAAAAATGAAGAAAAAGAAAAAACGATTGCCCTTACAAGTTTCTCCCTTTGCGAATATCTATCCATGGTTGGAGTACGTTTTATTTATATTAATGACAAATACGTAGAAATTTCAACTTCATCGAGAAACGTGCGAAGATAAAAGTATTGCTATAGAGCGAGTATGTGCGTACGCGAATGAATGCGAAAGAGAGAGAGAAGGAGAGAGAGAGAGAGAGAGAGAGAGAAAAGAGGAAAGAGAGGATGGTGGGGAGAGAAAGAGCGAAAGAGACACCCACGTTGACTGCGTTAATATTCCCTAAGAAGGAAACTTTCCGAAAGGGACAAGGACTACCGGCGCGCCGGTAGTCCTTTGTTAAGATTTAGCTCGCGGGTGGAATACACCGCGTGATAAATTTCGATTACGTGGTCGAAGACCTCGAGACGCTACAACACAGGATGGCAGCAAGCCTGGACTACTACTGTTAAAGGTAGGTAGCAGGACGTATATATGTATGTAATGTATATATATATATATATATATATATATATATATATATATATATATATGTATGTATAAATGTATAGAGTAACAGAGAGGGAGGGAGAGAGAGAAAGAGAGAGAAGAATAAGGATAGGATAGAAGGGTTTGGATAGGTGTTTCTGGCAAACCCAGAGGAATAATTAGGATCGCAGGAAAGAAAATGTCTAAGCCCGTCACGTAAGCTCGCGCATTTTCAAAGGATACCACGGGAAACGTATTCACAGTTGGGGTGGTCCGAACGTGCGGTAAGAGTCAAAAGACATTAACGACAAAAGCGACCAAAGGGAAAAAGGATTCTCTCCTCTCTATGACAAAGCCGCGAAACGTCTTTCCGCTTACAATTAGAAAGCGGATTAGTATAATGAGATTTTCTTTCTTCCTTTCTACCTATCGTTCTTTTTTTCTCTTTCTTTTTTTTCTTTTTTTTTTTCTTTTTTTTTTTTTTTGTTTTCTTTTTTTCTTTCATCATCCTTCGTCTTCTTTCTCTTCTCGTCCTAGAGAGAACAGAAGACACTGCCCGCGAATATTTCGAATCCTCGTTCTGACTAATCCAGTTGTTCTTTACGTTGTGTCGTTGCGATATGTGCTACGTTGTTTTTTCTTTTCTTCTTTCTTTTAAAAGAAAAAAAGAAAAAGAAAAAATATGACCCCTTCGCGCGTATCCCACGTCCGTGATTATTAGAAATATTTCTTGTCCAAGCGAACTCGTCCTCTCCACGTGAGCCTTCGTTATCGTTCGTCTCTCCTTTACGTTTCCCCCCTTATACGAAGGGAAGAAATTTTTGGCCAAGAGGAAGGAAACTAACTCTAACTTCCCTTTCTCTTTCTCTCTCTCTCTCTCTCTCTCTCTCTCTCTCTCTCTCTCTCTTCTTCACGTGTCGTTGGGTATCCTTCATTAGCATAGCTTTGTATTAACGCGCTTTACATCTTTCGTCCTAACATTAAATAAGATTAGCTACGAGATTAGCTACGATATTAGGATCTACTACCTTTCCTTTTACCCAAAGGAACGTCCTTGAATTATACAATTTCTAATTATTTAAACTAATTCCTCTTTGTTTTCTTTTCTTTATATATATTTATATATACTTAATCTTTCTTGAGTATAGTAAGAAAAGACGTAAGACGCACGATGAGAACTAAGAAAAGATTGGCGGTAAGTTTAAATATTCAACGTATCGTCTTCAGGGAAATTTACTTCTCAAGTAATAATTTAAAATATCCTTACGAGAACAAAGAAGGACGTCTTGAGTTTTAACCATGTAGTACGAACTAGCCGTTTCGTGAGGCCTGCCGTAAGGTAAGAAAACGCGAGCGTATGAAATAATGAAGCAATTAAATGGGTAACGATGCGATCCGGTTTCTGGCTATACGATTTACGAATCGCTAAAGTTTTCTTTATTTTTGTATTCGTATAAGAGCGTACTCGGAAAGAGAGAAAAAGAAAGAGAGAGAGAGAGAGAGAGAGAGAGAGAGAGAGAGAGAGAGAGAAAGGGGGAAGATAATACCGGGGAGGTTGGCCGATGATGATGCTCGTGCATCGTGGTTACGTGCTCTAAGAGAAAGAAAGAGATAGAAAAAGAGAGAGAGAAAGAGAGAGAGAGAGAGAGAGAGAGAGAGAGAGAGAGAGAGAGGGAGGGAGTAAAGAAAGATGGTGATCGCTAAAATCATTTTCCCTTCACTCTTCGAGGGAGCTATTCAACTTTCAGTAACTCTAGCCGGTAACAGCAATTTCCACTATGGCTCTTCTCTCAACAAATCTTTTTTTTTTTTCTTTTTTTATTTTTTCTGTCCCTTTTTTCCTTAGATCCGGTACCAACCACGGTGATCTACAAGTATCCCCGCCAAGTTCGCCGTAGGACATCGTTACGTTAAAACGTGACGATCCTGGGAACGAGTATTTTACTCCTTCGACAACGTGTAACTATCTACCTACCTATAAGCTAAAAGGAGGCGTTCGGAAAATATGTCTGGATCTAAAAAAAGGTCGAAAAATTTTGATCAACGTATCAACAGGAAAAATCCTTGGATTAAAAGAAAATATAATATATAACGTTTCTATCCACTTATCGAAACTCTGGTCGTAGTAGATTCGATTCGAATCGAGGAGAAAAGAGGATCCCTTTTTACAACGAGAATCCCTTTGAAAAGTGCATAGAATCTCTTCGTCTCTCTCTCTCTCTCTTTCTCTCACTCTAATGTGGTTTTGGGGTACCACACATTTATCATGAACTTCACTCTCTCTCTCTCTCTCTCTCTCTCTCTGGATGGACGAGTAGGAATACGCTGTCGAGATATGGAGCAGCGGTTTTAATCCAGGTCCTAAGCACACACGCGTCACAATGTGTCCCAAGGATCAAATACGGATTTGGCCCCGTTCAAAGTCGATACGATAGTGTATACCCTATATATCCAGATATATATATATATATATATGTGTGTGTATATGTATCTGTTCTGTATCATATATATATATATATATATATATATATATATATATATATATATATATATCTGTATCTGTATTATGTTGGATATGCAGGTTTCTAGGTTGCGTCCAAGTGGATTCAGACCTTGGGAATTCTCGGTATGGAATATAACGAGACAGAAGAGGTAAAAGAGAGCAACAAACTCCTGGACGAAAAATCTTCTCTAAACTTTTCTCCAAATAATTGGCTACGTCACCGTTGATTAAAAAGACCGATAGCCTTTGTAGAACAGAAGGTGGAGAATGTGTGTATATGTGTGTGTGTGTGTGTGTATGGAGGGGGGAAAATTTTCATGAATCTCAACAAAGACGTCGGAGATATAAAGGGAAAGAATGGTGAGGTGAAGAGAGTAAAAGAAAACAATATATATATATATATAAATACCATGGATTGTGCGGAAATTTTTCCATGAAGGATAGATCGAAGGGATCGAAGGTAAGAGATCTTCGGTTCAATCGAATGTCCCTGAAAAAAAGAGAGAGAGAGAGAGAGAGAGATAGGAAAGAAATGATCGTGACGAGAGGCAAAGTGAACAGGGAAAAGAGGCAAATCTACTTCGAGACGTCTAGTCGAACATGTACATAGATAGATAATACGCGGTAGATATGTATTAAGAGATATAAGTACAAACGTTGATAGGAAGGCGTATTCGATGAGGAGTTCTTGAACTATGTCGAGCGTTGAAAAAAAAAGGAGAGAAAGAAAAGGAGGAGGTGGGTGGGAGGTAATCTGGAGGGGGAGAGGAAGACAGAGAGAAAGAGAGAGAAAGAGAGACAGATAGAGGGAAGGGTTCGGTTAAAAGGGCGACCCGAGCGAAAGAAGGGAAGGGCCAGAGTCGTTAGCTTGCCCGAGGCCATGGACGCCATATTTTATTACTTAAACGGCATGCCGGGTAGGTTGGTTTGTTGGTTAAACAAGGAATTAATGCCGCGGTAATCTGTCATTATGGATACTCGTGCACGAGGATCCACGGTTGCATGCTTCGTCTCTTTCTTTCTCTGTTTTACACACCCACACACACACACATTCTTTGTTAACATGCAATTCTCTCTCTTTCTCTTTCGCACGTTCATCTCGTATCTCTCTATGCCGATAACTTCCGATTGGTTCGTTAAAAAGACGAAGAGTAAAGGAGAGAAAACGACCGAAGAAGACTCCTACCTTCGATTTTTCGTACGTGTTGGTTAGTTTACGTTCGCGTTAATATACACTGATATATGTGTATATATCTATATATATATATGTGTATATATATATATATATACATACATGTCAATATATGTATGTAGGAGCAGGGTATGTCATTTGTGCACGATGCCATCGGCGATCCATCATCGAAAATGGCAGGGATGAATAATGGACGAATCAATGTTGAGTTTGCAATCCTTTGGCCTCCTCTCTTTTTCGCTTTCTTTCTTTCTTTCTTTCTTTCATTTTTTTACGTGCGAAAAAGATAGTGTGTGTGTGTGAGAGAGAGAGAGAGAGAGAGAGAGAGAGAGAGAGGGAGAGAGAGAGGATGATATTCGTATATACGTATACGAATATCATCCTCTCTATGACGTTCCTTTCGAAATTTATATTGCCTGCTATGACGACTATGACGAGGTAAATTGAGAAGTCCCTAAGTAAAGGAAAGATTCGTCGTGCTCTCCTCATTTTTTTTTTTTCTTGATGCAACCAGGAGGGTTGGATTTTGTTTATCACGATTTTTAAAAGAGAATACGATATATACGTACACACACACACACACACACATACATGTATATACATACATATACATGTACATGAGGTATACCGTAGGAAAAAGAAATCTACGGAGTTTTCCGTATTGGGGCATATCGAAATATATTTTTATAGTCTCTTTGATCGAAAATGGGATAAAAAGGAGTGGAAAGGAAAACGATGTAAAGAATGCAAGGGTTAAAGATTAAAGATTAAAGAAAGATTATCTTAATTTTTTTTTCACTCTCTTTTTCTTCTTTTTCCTTTCTTTCTTTCGTTTTTTTCTTTTTTTTTTTTTATCTATTTCAAAGGGAAAAAACATCGACGAGCGTTCTTTTTGAATTTGTAACTTGATCAATCGTAAGATGACTCGTTAAATGAAAGTTAGAACATTCTCAGGTATTTCTACGATGGACGCGTAGTGTAACTGAAATTATAAGTCCACGCGAGTTACACGCGAGGTATATCGGCTTGGTTCTTGTACGTCGGTGTATATCTATAATTTAATCGGTAATCCTTATGCCTGAAAAAGAGAGAGAGAGGGAGAGAGGGAGAGGGAGAGAGAGAGAGAGAGATTTAGAAACTCTTGAGAACGTAGGAGAACATAGTGCACTTAACGACATTCGAGAACTCCTTTACGGCGAAGCAAGCAAGGGGGCGTAAACTTTTGACCTGTTATGCTTATCGAAGCATATCTGATACTGTCCACCACATAGTCGTGTGCTTCTCAGCACTCGTACTTTGGCTTTCCATCGAACCCAACGCTCACGCCCAGTTCCTGTTCGTCCTTCTTCCTTCTCCTCCTCCTCCTTCTCCTCCTCCTCCTCCTCCTCATCCTTCTCCTTCGCATCCTCCCACTCCTCTTCCTTTTCATAACTGTTCAAAAAGAAGGAAGAAATTCGACTCGATTCAGATCGCGTATCTTTTGTTGTTGAAAGTAAAAATAATAATAATTATAAAGATACAATCGAGAAGGAGAAGTCGATTCCTTTGATTAAAGTCGAATCACTTCCTGGTTTATGGTGAATACACGCTATAAAAAATGTTTTGGAAAGTCAAATAGTAGGCTCGGACCTTCTTAAAAAACGATGCAATTCTCCTTAAATTTTTAATTTGTACCGTGAGAAGATTTGTTTAAGTAACGCGTGTATATATACGTACATGGTACATGTATATATATACAAGTATACATAGATATCGATGTTTTTAACCCTCTGTGGTTCCAACATATAAAACCTTCGTTACAATCAAGGGTGACTATCTTTTACCCGCATGGACGTGCCTTTCTCGATACGCTCTTAGTAATAATAATACACCCAGAGAGCCTTTCGATTTTTATCGAAGTGGAACGAGGAAGACGCGTACGCTTACGTCTACCATGTGGTTTCTGTATAATCGTGTCCGAAAATATTCGACTGAAAAATCTTCTCGATTTATCGATATTCGGTACTAACGAGTATACATAATCGATTGGGTATATATACAATGTATATACGGGTGAGATATATATATATATATATACATATATAAAGCTTGTTATAGAGAATCACCATTTAAGATCGATAAAATCAGGATGATATCGTTGATGGCCTTTTGACGATAAAACCAATGACGAAAACGGAGAAGAGAAGGGTGACAGAAAAGAAAGAAGAAACAAAGAAAAAAGAAAGAAAAGAAAGAGAAAGAAAAAAAATCCTTGTATCACGGAGGCAAAACGAAGGGAGAAAAGAACAAGGGACAACGGAGATAGAAGGAACACAAGTAAATAAGTAAGTATGTATGTATGTATTTATGTATATATGTATGTATGACGAAGGTGGTCGGATCGAGAGCAGACAATTTAATTGTTCGAACTTAAATGGAGAACAGCTGCCTTTTCTCCCGCCTAACAAGCCGATAATAACCCGCTTCTAAGGTCTTCTCATCTTCTTTTCCGATCTATCTTTTTCTTCTATAACGAGAGAGAGAGAGAGAGAGAGAGAGAGAGAGAGAGAGAGAGAGAAAGAGAAAGAAAGAAGTTTGACCATGACGCCCATAACATCGATGTTACCTTGGATTTATAAACGAGGGCCTATCCGTGAAACAGCAGGTGCTTCCGTTGCTTCGGACATCGAACGAAATAAGGATGAGAAGAAAGCATAAGCGCGCGTGCGTGCGAGAAAGAGAGAGAGAGAGAGAGAGAGAACAATAAAAATAGAAAAAAGAAATAGAATCATTCTCTTCCTCTCGTCCTAATTCCATCTTAATCGGGGGCTCGGTTCGTCTTTTTCTTTTTTTTTCCTTCCTCTTTTTTTTCTTCTTTTTTTATTCTCGTGCCACGCCAAGGGGTAGGGCTCAATTTCCGACGGAGAGAGAGAAAGAGAGAGAGAGAGAGAGAGAGAGAGAGAAAAAGAAAGAAAGAAAGAAAAAAAGAAGCTCGTGCCATGTTAAATATCAACGTTTGATGGGCTTTATAAGGGTGCCTATCATTATTAAATTTCTATATAGTACGAAACTAAGCCTAATCATTATTGCGAATAACATTTCGGACGAAATCCAATCGTGTTTTTTCGTCGTTCGCATTTCAATGCGATTAGATGAAATTAAATGGCAACCGGCAACCGATAACCAGCAACCAGCAATCGGGTTCTTCAATAGATATATATATATATATATACATATATATATACCCGTGTATATATACATCTATAGATATATCTATAGGTATATAAAAGTTAGTAAGGTTCATAAAAAACTAGTATTCTCGAAAGGAAATCTTTCTCTCTCTCTCTCTCTCCCTCTCTTTCTCTCTCTCCCTCACTGTCTCTGGGCAATTCTTCTCGTAGTTTCTCAGTATCGCGAACGCACCAAGAAACGACGAAGGTTTAAAAGCCTTCGACTCGGAATACATCGTTGGAGGACTCTCTCCTCTATCATAGTAAAAGCAAGACAGAGCGCGACACGATAAAGCAAGAAACGAAATGTAGAATTATCAGAAGAAAGAGAGAGAGAGAGAGAGAGAGAGAGAGAGAGAGAGAGAGAGAGAGGGAAACAAAAAGAGATAAAGAGTAAGAGAAATAGAACGATCTAGTCGATGGATAAGAGAGCTTGACTAGAACGAATTCGCGTATAGAGTACAAAGGGTATCCCTTTGTGCTTCCTTTACTAGCGAATTGCATTAAAACTTATGTTCTCTTAAAGAAAGAAAAAAGTGGTAGTGGTGGTGGTAGGAGGACGTTGAACGGGGACGGGGGAACAAGGGATGTATGAAAGAAAGAAATAGAACGAATGAAAAATAATCAGTCATAGAAAACGAAGACAAGAGAGATCGGAATAGAAAGAGAGAGAGAGAGAGAGAAAGAGTGGAGTAGGTTAGAAGCCTTAACAATTTGATATTCGATCGATAACGTCCTGATATCGGTCAGGGACATTTTACGAGGAATCCCTATATGTTGAAAACTGAAAAAAAAGAAAAAAAAATAGAGAGGAAAAGAAAGAGTGGGAGATATATATATATATATATATAGAGAGAGAGAGAGAGAGAGAGAGAAATAGTAAAACTCATTTGTGTCTACTTTATACTCTACGCTTGACACGAAGTAGAAGAGAACTAGCCAAACTTCACTTTTCTTTTCCAAACCTTTGAAAATCGCAAAAAGCCTTCTATATTTCTTTTTTTCTTTTTTTATTTTCTCTCTTTTTCTTTCTCTTTCTATCGTGCTCTATTTAACATAGAACTGCTACGGGATATTTTAACTTCTTCCTTATCTAAAGACCGTTCGAAAATCGACGAAAGGCATCACATCTCGTTTCACTATGTCTCCTCTTTCTCTCTCTCTCTCTCTCTCTCTCTCTCTCTCTCTCTCTCTTTGTCTCTATCTCTCTCTTTCTCCCTTCTTTCGTTTTCTCGTCGAGAGGAGGTAGTTCTTTTCGTTCTTTGATATTCTTCGAGGCTTTTTAGTCGTTGAAATTAATGAAAATGAAGCGGAACGCGAATAAAGCGCAGTTTGTATGATCTCTTTTGTTTCGTAGAACGTGTGTGTGTGTGTGTGTGTAAGAGAGATAGCTCTTTTTACTAATACGAGAAATATGATAAATGTCAAACGACCATGAAAATATACATCTTTTGAAGGACGTAAAGGTCGTTAAAAATCAAAGTGAAATCTCATTAAATAATGGAATAGATAATATAATCTTAAATAATAGAATAAATAATAGAATAGATATAGGATACTTATACGGTTTTCGAAGATATTACAATATTTCTTGTAAATATATTTTTAATAGTTTCGACGAGAATAATAGATGAAATACTATATCGTAATAGGAAAACTGAAGAATCTCATAGTTCCCTCTTACATATCTCGTTGCGCAGGCAACGAGAGTCACTCTTGAAAGGATCAATATCTTGAAAAATCCTTATCGTACTTACTTCGTTTACACGAGTAATAAGCCACTCGAGAATTTCATGTAGTTTTCCTACTAAGGGTTATATGTGGATCATCGAAAAATAATGTAAGTACTTATATACAAATATTTACTCATATTCAACATATATATATATATATATGTAGGTATATACTCGACTAAAAGAGAAGATACAGAAACGATGGACATGCCCTTGCATACATACATACATACATGCATACATGCATACATACATACATATATGTATATATATATATATACAAAATATATCTATATATAATAATGTACTGGAAGAGATCGTTTTCTCGGGGCGCAGCATTAATAGTACTTATCTTCCGCACGGTACACCACATGGTAATTATCGTCCAATCTTGGTCGAAGGACCACCAGCCTTTCACGATATAATTCTTCTGAGTTTGCTACTTAAAAGCGTGCGTCTCTTCTTTCCTTTCTCTCTCTTTTTCTCTCTCTTTCATCCTCCTTCGAAAAGGCGCGTATACCGTACGGGATTTAAATTTAATTTAGCGTTTTCACGTTCCGTCACGATAACGAGCACTTGACAGCCGATTATAATAATTATCGTAGGAAAAAAAGGGATACATATTCCTCGTTGCTATCCTGTACGAACTATGGTGATTTGTGAAAGGAGTCGTAAACTCGTGATCTCGATTAACCCGTCAACTCGGTCCAGACTTTCATCCCTTTTTTTCTTCTCTCTCTCTCTCTCTCTCTTCATTTTCTTTTTTATTCCGTGGCTATAACGTTCGATACAAAATGTGTACGATGTTCGTCGATAGTTCGATCGTAAATTTTTGCCATGATCCCTCGCAGCCGACCGTGAAAACTACTCTGTCCTAACCACCTTGACTAGCTGTAAATCTATAGAAAAAAAAGGAAAAAAAAAGCAGACGATTATTTCTCTTAAAATTATAAACATAAAAAAAATCATAAATCACGAAGAACGATGGTTCCGTTCATTGATTTTGATCAAATGGAAAAAATGGAAAACAATCCATCATAAACGTAGAGAAAGAGATAGAGAGAGAGAGAGAGAGAGGGAGAGAGAGAGAGAGAGAGAGAGAGAGAGAGAGAGAGAGAGATAGAGAGAGAGAGAGAGAGAGAGAAAGAGAGAGAGAGAGAAAAGAATCGGATCGTAAAAGTCGACATTGTCAAATTTTAATCTCGTTAACGAATGTACAAGAGCTTTACGAGGTTCAAGGTAAACAAGTACACGTTGAAAATTAAGGATCCAGGCACACGTACCTATTTTGACCGAGGCGAACATTTACGATGAGATTACACACACACACATATATTGTGTACGCGCATCCACGTACACACGCATACATATTGTCCTATTTAAATATCGCAGGGAAAAAGGCATAATTGCAAAAGAATTAGACACTCTGGTAAAAGAAATTTATTGTAAAGAAACTTGGAAAGGAGATAAAAGGAAAAAAAGTACAAGGAAAGGACGAAACAATATTTATGACACGGCAACATGGAGAAATAGTATAATAAGTAAATATTTTTAAAAGTCCAAGGAAAGAAAGGCAAAAAGTAAAGATTAGGAGGAAGGAAAGGCAAAAAAAAGAGAGAGAGAAAAAAAAAGAAAAAAGATATTGAGGAAGCACGGAAAAGGTTGTCTGTCTGGCACCTGCCCGTCGAGGAAACTCGACGATAGCTTCCGAAGTTAAACTTCGCGAAGCAATAATAACAAGGAGAAAGATGAAAGTATCCTTATGGCAAAGCTAATAGGTTATTTATTGCTTGTTTAGGACGAGGAACGTGTTCATATCCGGAGAAAAAGAAAGCCTGGCCTTTCGACGATCCATAGAAAAGGTCCTTTAGCTTTTACGAGAGGGCATTAACCGAAAATGAATGTCTCATGCGACTTCGTTATGACTTTTACTAATAGTTTATCTTCGGATCGTCCCTTTCTAAACGATTAAGTCGTCAAAGGAATTTTCTTACATTTACTAAGAGCACTCTTCTTCGAGAAATGAGATACGGATAATAACGTAATCGATGCGCGTTTGCGAAAGCGAAAACGAGGAAAAATGAGAAAATTATCAGAGAAATTTGAGAAACGCATTTGTTACGACACGGTGATAATGGTTAATTAATGGTTGAAAATTTGGTAGAAAATATTTCGACGATATTTTTTTCAGTTTTTTTTTTCTTTCTTTTTTTTCTTTTTTTTTTCTTTTTTTTTCTTTTTTTTTCTTTTTTTTTCTTTTTTTTTTAAGAACGAACAATCAGAAGGAGCGACGCGTTTTTACGGCTGGGAAGATAAGATCGAGATGAAAAAAGAAGGAAGGCGTAAAGACGGGGATAAGATCCTAGAAGCTGGCAGATGTCAACGATGTCCTTGACGGGAGGTATAAGGAACCGAAGGAAAGCGAGGAGGAGAGTAGAGTATGCCGGTGTACTTGCTAACACGAACGACTGTGACTGCTGACAAACCGAGGAGGATGTGAACTGCCACTTCACCGGATTCGGACGACAAAAGAGAGAGAGAGAGAGAGAGAGAGAGAGAGAGAGAGAGAGAGAGAGAGAGACAGAAAGCGTTGAAAGCTCTTGAGAAGAGCTTCGTCGCGACAAAGTTTTTTCGTTAAGGACTTACGTAAGACATTCTTTTTTTTCTTTTTCCTTCGAACTTTCTATTATTAATTTATAATGAATATTATTTACGATCGATCGAAAGAGTAATTCTAAGAGAGATTAAGGGAACGCGACGGGAAAGTAGATACGCGTTTATCTTTTTAAAGCATTGTCATTCTGAATCAGCGTGTATTTCAAGGTAGACAGTTTTATGGGGTTTTCGAGTAACTTGCTCGCTAGAAAGTATCGTATATGTACACGTATACGATATATATAGCTATATCTATATACATATATATATGTACATATATATATATACATATATATATATATATATATATATATATACACACACACATATATACACACACGTATACATGTATATATTTCGTAGGGTGATGGTTTCTTTTGGTTACACGAATAAATCATTCCGAGACACGACGGGCGCAGCGGATAACAATGTATAGTACGTAAGCTATACTTATTCACGACTCTTTATACGTTCTCGCGCGTTCGTGCCTCGCATAAGTTCCTCGAAGATTATAGATTATGGAACATTACGTTCTCGATAAAAGTTTCACTCTCACGCGTTGAAATATGAGCTCGAAAAAAGGAGGCCATCTAAATCTTTGTCGTTTTGACGTTAATCCACCTGTTCGAAGTGACGGCGATTAACATAGATGCATATTTCTCAACGAAGAAGAAAGACTAAGTAAGGTACGTCGTCATCATCGTCGTCATCGTCTCGTGTCATTTCTCTCTCTCTTTCTCTCTCTCTCTCTCTCTCTCTCTCTTTTTCTTCAAATTACGCATTTTAAACGTTACCTACCTAGATTAACTTTAATCCTCCGTCATCATAAAATAGAACGACCTACAAGCTAGGAGTATCTTCGCGCTCTAGTTATTTCGCTCTTTAACGTTGGTGGCTAAAGGAAGAAGAGAGAGAGAGAGAGAGAGAGAGGAGAAGAAGATCATAGACAAATAAGAGTTCTCGAGATTTTAACAAAACCTATTTGCGAGAGGAATAATGAGAAAAAGAGAGGGAGAAAAAAGAAAGAAGAAAAAGTAAAAGAAAAGAAAAGAAGAAAAAAAAAAAGAAGAAGAAGAAGGAAAAAGGTATCGTAAAATATCGATCTGAACGAGTGAATCGAGAGCTTTTTCTTCTTCCTCTTTTTCTTCGTAGAATAAAAAGAGATAAAGCAAGAGAGAGAGAGAGAGAGAGAGACAGAGAAAGAGATTCCAAGAGAAACGATAAGGATTCTCCAGGTTTTCTCTCCTTCTTCCGCTTTGCTCACAGGTACATCATCGTCTTTCTCTCTTTCTCTCCTGTCTTCGAGCCGGTCTTCTCCCTCAAGTGGGCCAATGTGGACGGGGCTTTGTGATGGCATAACGAGCGTGGAGAGCCTCTCCCATGCCCCGTGTAATCTGGTCTTCGGGTAATTGTACGTTATACGTCCGGAGAAGCTAGCGAGAGTTTGCGAAAAATCGCGGTTCATTCGGGTAGAGAGAAGCGTCCTCTTTCTCTCTCTCTCTCTCCCTCTCCCTCTCTTTCTCTTTCTCTCGTGATGCTGTACTTCGCAAGGAGTGGAGGAAAAAGAAGAAGAAGAAGAAGAAGAAGACGAAGACGAAGAAGAAGAAGAAGGAGGAGGAGGCGAAGTAAAGAGAGCAAAAGAGAACGATGAGAGATAGAGAGAGAGAGAGAGAGAGAGAGAAAGGTAAAAAGAGAAGGGGGTAGAGTGTGTGAGAATACTATCAGCAGAGTCTTCTCGGGGCCGAGGACCACACCGCGAGACCACCGTGCGTGTCTTCGGCCCTCTTCGTCGATACATTCGCGATCAAACATCGAACGAACGAACGAACGAACGAGTAAACGTTCTCCTCGCTTATTTCTAATCGCTTTTCCTCAACTATCCTGAAAGTTCTAACAATTCAAATGGTATTGTACTACGTTGGGAATCATTAGAAGAACATCATGAAAACACACGCATAAAATTCAAGATATTTCATTATCTCTCGTTCATTTGCTCCCTCGCTTACTTTCTCTCTCTCTCTCTCTCTCTCTCTCTCTCTCTCTCTCTCTCTCTCTTCGTTTAATTCGTTATTAAAAAAAAAAGAAAAAATAAAAAGGATGAGAAGAAAAAAAAAAAACAAGAAATATCATTCGACATCATTTTTTTGATTTTAATTCGACACGATCAGATTTCTAAATGTAACATTGCGTTACATTCTTAATTGATAATCCATTTCGTTCGATGGACAAATATATAGAAAGAGAGGAATAGAGAGAGAGAGAGAGAGAGAGAGAGAGAGAGAGAGAGAGAGAGAGAGAGAGAGAGAGAGAGAGGAAACGAATTCTCGTCTCGGTGATCCGGATAAACGTCATAAATTGTCGAAGAAGTGTCGCCCCGAGAACCGATCGAGCGATCACGATGTGATTCTTCCGCACGATCGCGATCAAATGAGAGATAAAAGTAAAGAAAAAGAAAACGAAAGAGAAATTGATTGTCCATTTTCTAGTTTTCCTTTCTTTTCCTTTTTTATGTTATTTTATTTTTTGTTTCTTTTTTTCTTTTCTTTTTTTTTTTCTTTTTTTTTTTTTCTTTTTAATAGATCAGCGCAATTTGAAACGTCAGTGTACTTTTCATCGGGAGATAAAACGATTTCGAATTGAATGAGGAATCGAATAAAACGAAAGACAATTCGTCTTCGTTGTTCGGATGGGATGTTAAATCCCGCGTCGTTTGTCTACAATGAAGAAGAAGAAGAAGAAGAAGAAGAAGAAGAAGAAGAAGAAGAAGAAGAAGGAAGAAGAACGTTCGTTATCCATCCATCGTATTCGTTAGAACGGAGGAAAAATTTGATGATAGGAGGGGATGGGGCGGTGTGGAAGAAAAAAAAAAAGGTAAAAGAGAGGAAAGTGAAAGAAAAAAGAAAAAACAAAAAAAAAAAAGAAAAAGAAATACCTCAAAAGAGAATGTTAACGAAACGAAGATGATCCAAAGATAGGAGATCGCATGGACTCGGGGGGTTGGGACTCGTTTTTCGGGTCTCGCATGGCAGAGCGACAAATCGCGGGAAACCACTTTTCGAGGGTGGTTTGTTACCGTTAGTTACCGGCTCACCTGCCGCTTAACGATGCGACGACAAGGTGGGAGAGTGAGGGTGGAGTGGAATGGAGTAGAATAGGAGGAACGAAGGGGTGCGAGAACGAACGTGTCTCTGGTTAACCGAACGTATCGGGATCTCTACTAGGGAACATTTTCATGCAACGTTGCTCTTTCACCGCAGGAACACCGATCGCTTCGTCATATGAGATATATATCACTTTCTCTCTTCTTTCACTCTCTCTCTCTCTTTCTTTAACACACGCTCTTCTGACTGTGAGTATCTTTCTTTCACTTGATATAAAATATATATATATATATATATACACATATAGAGTTAGCTTGGAAAAAGGGTTGTAAGTATCTTCCAAACGAGATGTCAATGATTTCCTATCTTCGAGCAGTAATCTAACCGAACCGACCGTGTCGATCTAAATATCACAATTTTTCGGATACCTGCGAAAATGGAAGAGAGAACGAGGGAATTGCGATAGACTGATGGCGATAAGAGTGAAAAGAGAGAGAGAGAGAGAGAGAGAAGTTACGCACGCAGGTGTGTCCCTTATCGAGTAGTTACGTGGTAGGGAAGGGTAGCGAGAGAAGGAAGGAAGGAAGGAAATAAGGAAGAGGAGATGCAAGAAGAAGAGACGGCTTCTCTCTCTCTCTCTCTCTCTCTGCCTTTCCTATACTCCTCCATATCCCTTTGTTCGACGCGTGGCAAGATAAATTCAGCTAATAAATGACCGGGGGCTATTTACCGTGGCGGTAGCGCCTCGTTATCCGACTCGTCGTACTCTCTCTCTCTCTCTCTCTCTCTCTCTCTCTCTCTCTCTCTCTCTCTTAGCGCGCGCGTCTCCTCTACGTACGCGCGAGCTTGCAGCAGCTAGCGTGTGCAAGCGTGTGCAAGCGTGTGCAAGCGTGTGCAAGCGTATGCGAGCGAGTTACCACCACGCACACGCCCATGAGCCATGTTTTGCAGCATTTTGAGCACGGCTCGGTATCGGTAAGAGGCCGATAAATCTTCTCTTTCTGTCCTCCCTCTCTCTCTCTCTCTCTCTCTCTGGCGTTGTTCCTTTCGTAGGGCTTCCAGAGTCATCCCCTACCTTTTCCCCCCTTATTCTCTTCTTCCATCTCTTCTTCTTCTTCTCTGATGCTACCTTATTCTCTACTATGTATCTTTCCTTCTTCTACCCTTTTAGTTCTAGCTATGAAACCTATAAGAAGAGGGAGAGAGAGAGAAAGAGAGAGAGAAAGAAGGAGAGATAGAGTCACGTATACGTATACATTGTTAACGTATAGAAACAGAAAATAGAAGAATTTTCTCGAGTATGTGTGGCTCATCTATACGTATAGCCGTATGTATAAGCGAGTTACAGTTATGCTCGCCGTCCTTTACGAGGGCGGCTGGGTCCTCGTCGTGAGGATCGAGCCGCTATCGTGAAATCAGCGTCCGTCTTAATTATCGCCCTTAGTCTCTTTTCCTCTTTGTCTTCCTTTGCCCGTTCTCCTTTCTCTTTTTCGTCCTCTCTCTCTCTTTCTTTCTATGCTTCGTCTCTCCGCTTCGTCATTCTTCTCGCTTTCTTCTTCATCCTCTTCTTCTTGTTATCCCTCCTCTTTTCCTCTCTCTCTCTCTCTCTCTCATCTTGCCAGAGAAGCTTTTAGCCCGAGGACAATATCTCCGGAGGCAGCTACCACGCGAATCACCACGATACATCAACTGGCTTCGAGACGTGATAGGGCGAGGCGGAGTCGTGTCACGAGATGGAATTCGCAAAAATCGGGAGCGTTTCGTGGCGAGACTTAGACGTCGACGAGTTTAACTTTTGAGCTTTTTAGTCCCCTTTTCTCTTATTTCTTTCAGTCTTCTCTCCCTTTTCGTTCACGTTGTCCTTTAATCAATTCGTCGAGAGTTAAGCTTGAGAAAAATTTTTTTTGTTTCTATTTTTTTTTTTTCTTTTTTTCTTTTTTTATCTACTTTGGATATTCCAACGACGATTAAAGTCAATAATATTTATTAATATGTAAGTTACAAAGAGATAAGATAGATAGGAGCATTATTTTCGATGAGAATATGTTAACGTAATCGAATGCTCTTCTATACGTCGAGTGACACGAGAGAACGTAGGGATTCAATTTTCCAGTCTCAAATTCTATCCTACGAAAATCCTTTACTGTTAGGCAACCACCACTTTCTCGCGAATATTATTACCTAGGATATATATAAATATATATATATATATATATACACACATATTCGTCTCCAAAAAACAACAAAAAGAAAAGAAGAAAGAAACAAAAAAAGAAAACAAAAAAGAACAAAAAAAAAAAAAAAGAATCTTTACGATGTAACTTTGCATAGAAAGCCCGACACAACGACCATTTTAAAATGCAGAACAGTCCGGTGACACGTTGCCATCGTCGAAAATAAATTCTCGTCGTTTCCTTCGACGAAACTCGCCGTGCTCTTCAAACTCCCACGCGTCTCTTACTTTTATTATGCTAAACGGTAACGTCCAAACAAACGCGATCTTTACCTTTCTCTTCTCTTCTCATCCCTTCCCTTCCTTTCTTTCCGTTCTTCATTTTTGTTTTTCACCGCGTCGGTGTCTCGGGCGAATATCTACTTCGGACATCAAACTTCCTTCTTCAAAGTTATCCGAAAATTCAATCTGCGTGCCGTATGTTTATCGTACTTTGCGACGCTCGTTTTAGAAAATTTGTCAAACAATAGGAAGACGTTTCTCTTCCTTTGGAAATATCGCGAATCATGATCGAGAAACAGAGAGAAAGAAGGATATATATATATATATATATATATATATATATATATATATATATAGAGAGAGAGAGAGAGAGAGAGAGAAATACGATAAAACCAATAGATGTTCCTTCCTTCATTTGTTCGTTCCCTTTCCAGCGATGAAATCTTCTTTGAAAGGATATTTTGTCGAATAAATCCATACAGTATCTATCATATGTTACATCTCATTACGATATATATATATATATATATATATATATATATATATATATTTATTTATTTATATTACTGTTCTACCATAGAATATTCCAAAGAGGAGTTGCAAACTATATAAATGTTCGACGAGTTCGACTCGTCAAATTGATTTTCTATAAAACCTCGATACTGGAAATTATTAAACGGGTATCCTGTGTTTATAAATTTTTGTTGAAAAATAAAATATTCGTGAAGATGATGAAATATTTAACGAAAAATCATTTACTATGGTAAAAAACGAATTTCAACATATTTTTGATTGAAAACGAAACTTGAATCCAATTTACTGGTATTACCTAGCAGCGGCAATTAAATAATAGACGCCTAAACGAACGTCTGTCTCTCTCTTTCCCTTTCTCTCTCTCTCTCTCTCTCTCTCTTTTCCTTCCCTCGCTTCCTTCGTTAAATGAGCGCATTCGCAGTGGGAATACACGATTCCGCGTTTGGATAATTCGAGCCGGAAATGACGCTCCTTGTAACACGGTTTGCGGTTGGAGTTTCCGATATCAGCGTGTTTGTCGGGTATAACGAAACCTCTGCTAGGAGTAACGCGTTTAAACGTCGTATTAATGGTGCTCTCGCATGATTTCAAAGAGAAAAGGAAAAAAGAAAAAGAAAAAAAGAAAGAAAAAAGAAGGGGTTTCGATTCTTCGCTTTAAGAAAGATGAAGAAGACTAAGAAAAAAGGAAGACGAGGGTTTGGTATAATCGCTAAAAGCCGTGCGAAAGACCCTTAAATCTTAATATATTTATGGGAACTTGACGATAAAGGGGAGAGCGAGAGAGAGAGAGAGAGAGAGAGAAGATAGGTGGGTGGGAGAGGGGTTAGGAAGAGAGAGTAGCCTTGCGAAAAATAAAGATGTACCGGCAGCCAGCCATTTTTCCTTGTTAATTGAAGGAAGCAAACCCCTTATACTTGGAAGATCACGATAAGCTCCCCGAGAGAAGGCCTCTATAAGCGCGCGGCTTCTTCGTCGTTCACCTTCTTCTTCTTCTTCTTCTTCTTCTTCTTCTTCTTCTTCTACTCCTTCTTCTTCTTCTTCCCCTTCCTCTCCTCTCCTCGTCTTTCCTCCCCCTTTTACCTTGTACAGTCCGCTGCATCCTGTCTGGTAACCATTTCTCTTCCTACCGCATATACAAATACACCCTCGCATTGTCGAGGATAATGACGAAAAAAAGCTTCTCGACTTCAGATCGAGCAAAATTCCTCTTCCTCTTTCCAACGAAGGAACGAAGAAAACGAATCGTCCTTCGCGTGAGAAAGAGACAAGATGGATAGATAGATAAACGCTTTTGATATCCCTGATTTTATCGCTAAACCGGTGGTCCGCGCGATATTCTTTTCTCTCCTTCTTCTTTACTGTTTTCTCCGTTTATTTTTTTTTTCCCCTTTTTTTTTCTTTTGCTTTTTGTTTCCTTTTTTCTTTCTTTTTTTTTTTTTTTTATTCTTTTCCCCTTCTTCTCTTTACTACTCCTCTCTTCTCTCCCTCCCCCTCCTCTATTTTCTCCCTTCCTCCTTGTAAATTTCTATTCCATTCTCGTAACATTTTCACGATCGACAGTCGTAGGAGAATACGAAGCAGAGTTCAATTTTGCAATAGATCGAAAGAAAACTTTTGTAGCGGCTTTAACTTTGAATTATGTTTGTCATCGTGTCTGCACCAATATTAGCACGATCTCGTGCTTATATATACCTAGATCCGTACAAGCGGGTACAGTATAAGTATACAGAGAGACAAGCACGACGGGATAATATCGACTTTACTTCTCGAGAGTTTCTAAATTTTATGAACGCTAAGGGCACATGGGGCTCCCTTCGTTCGCTCTTCCTCTTCCCTTGTAGGATATCCGTACCGAGCGCTTTTCTAATAAACTGTCTCGTTTGAAAATGCTTATTAATTAAGCAGATTATAATATACAGGTAAATTTGTATACGATAGTGGGATGAGAGGAAATTTCATTCAAAGAAAAAAATTAAAAAATTACGTACGTAGTTATGCAAGTAACTAAGTACTCGTAAGGTAAAACTTGGGGGAAAGGGGGTGGTAGGGGGACAGATGTTACATGGAAGAAACTAAAGGTTACTTCTTTGATCGATAGGGATAGGGAATTGAGATTCGTAAAGGATCGTTGTACGCACGAGGGCATATACCTTGTGGATTAAGGGATTGCCACATGCCGTCACAAGTATCCCGTTGTCGGTGCTAACAAAAGCAACAGCTGTTTAATGATATCCGATTGTAAAAGGTTTACCGATAGAAGAATCAAGGAGAGAAAAAAAAATGGCTTTGCGATACAACCTTTATAGTACACGATATGTACATAGGTATTACCGTAACGATCGAAGACAAATTTTTGTCGGGAAAAAAAAAAAAAAAAAAGAAAAAAAAAGAAAAAAAAAGAAAAAAAAAGAAAAAAAAAAAAAAGAGAGAACGAAAGCGAAATAAAAAAGTACGAAAGGAAAAAAAGAAAAAAGAAGAAAATTAAATAAAAAAAACTCGTGAAAGGGATTCGTTGAAAATGTATAAAAATATTTTTCTTTTTTCCAACGAACCTCCCGTATTAATTATACTCTCGAACAATCCGTATATTCACGAATCTCTAAAGAACAAAGCCAATTGTTAAAGCCGGTAAACGAGGACGAGTAAAAGTCAAAAGAGAATTTATGAAATAATTCGCTCGCGTGCTCGTAAATACGCACATAATCCGGTATACCAATGCGAATCATTCTTGCGTCATAATGCACTTTACCTTCGTCGAGCTAACGTCGACAAAACGAAGCTCCGAGAATTTCTGTTTTCGGTTCGGTCATTCGACAGGTTTTAATCCTACTCCCTTTATGGAGGCAAAGCTCACAAGGATGACGGAAACGCGACGCTAGCAGTGTAATTCCGTTGTTCTAAGAGCCGAAAAAAATGCTCATTCTAATTTTCCCTAGAAACTTTCCAGACTGTAGGAAATCCTACGTGTCTACGCATACTTTTATTCGTCTGTTGCGCTTATATGTGTACGTACATATGTATAAGAGAGAAAAGCGAGTTTCGAGACAGTTTCACAGGCAAAACTCCGATACCCTCGAAGCGTGGGGAATTATGCTAGCCCGTTTGAAACGACGACGACGACGACGACATTCTTCGTCAGCGCGTGCGTATTAATTTCTACGGTTAATAGGAACGTCGTACTGATTTAATCGAAGTCGCTCGAATTTCACGTTATATTACAGGCTTCTAGTGCACGGCCATTTTAACACCGAACCATACCCGTACCGTACCATACTGAATCAAACTGAATTGAACCGAGGACGCACGTGCGTCGGAATTAAGTCGAGCAACCGTGACTTGGCGAATAAGACCTCTCACTCTCTTCTCCTCCACCTTCAAAGCTCGTTTACGTTTCTATCGTACAACATAAGAAAGTACCTACCTACCACTTAGTTACTTGCTTGTATTTCCAAAACAAAAAGAAAAAGAAAAAAGAGACAAAAATAAACAAACAAAGATCTTCAATATCGATATTTCGAGATCGAAATACTTTTTTCTTTCGATGTTTAATAAAACATATATTCCCATTTCTATGTAAAAATTGAGCTCTCGTTCTCTCGGTTTCTCTCTCTCTCTCTCTCTTTCTCTCTCTCTTTTCCACGACAACGACGACACGAAATTATAGGTCCCGAAGAAAAACGTCGTTACGAGCGGAAATCCTTCGTCCTCGGACGAGCATGTGCCGCTCGACGCGTAAGCTTTACGGTATCAAATGACTCGGATTTTCCCAGAGGCGACCCATTTTTTAACTTCCTCCGTCATCTAGTATAAAAGGACAGAAGATGTCGCGTAGGTACACGAGTAGGTACACGCAACGGTTCGTGTGCATGCATGCGTGCGTGCGTGCGTGCGTGCATGTATGGTTACTTCCCTACCCGTTTGTCTGGGTGCGTGCAAAAGAAAGAAAGAAAGAGAGAGACAAAAACATATAGGTGTACATACCTACGGTATATTTCGTCTCTCCACCTCGTTTTTTTCTTTCAGGACATTAATTCGCTTAAAATATATGGCAAGTCGTCGTCGTCGTCGTCGTCGTCGTCGTCGCCATCGTCGTCGTCGTCGTCGTAGCCGTCGTTGTTGTGTTGTGTTGTTGTCGTTCCCGCGTCGCATCGCGTTGCCTCGCGTAACGCTTCCTTAACGCTCCAACGATCTCGCGTGAAATTCTCGCGTTATTCGTAAGAGCGACGCGAATTTTGGTGAGTTTAGTGGTAGAGTAAAAGGTAGGATCCGGTGGGGTTGAGAGGACAGGAAAGAGAGAGGGCTGGGAGAAAAGAGAGAGAGAGAAGAAGGGAATGTGTAAATCGACGAGAACGTTTCATCGAGAATACGTTTGATTTTAATCTGATCTCTCTCCTCTCTCGCGTCTCGTCCTCGAGACCGTCGCGTAACTTTTTCTTCTTTATCGAGTTCCTCTCTTCCTCTCTCTCTTTTTTTCACGTACACTCCACACTCGAGAGAATTTTATAAGCTGAGGCAGTTTCGTAGAAATCGCGTGAATTCGTACAATCATATTTAACGAGCGTATTAAATTAACGAAAATAGAAAGAAATAAATCGTAAGAATGAAGTAAATTAAAATTGAATAAGGGGGTGAGAGAATGGGTAAACGGATTTTTTGTTTGTCTCTGTTTTAAAGAGAGGGGGAGGTAAGAGCTTGTTAATCACGAAACGTTAATAAGGATCCTTCGGTATTAACGGTTGTCGAACGCTCGTTTCAAGAGTTCATTATTGATTTATGATCGGCCCTGAAGAACTACCATGAAGAATAATTTATGGATCATATCCGTGAGTCGACGACGTCGATGTACTTACTTTCGTTACGTCTCGTTGCTAATCCTTGATTAATTTCCCTTTGAACGATGAGAGAGACACTTTCGATGGACTTTCATTACTTATATACGCTTTTCATTATTCTCGCCGGCGGCCATATTGTAATTATAAGTAAGTACGAATTTCAGAAGAATCGATATCGAATATGACGATCATTTTCATTGGCAGTACATATGGTTCTCTAAGAGGAAAATTATATTTTCTGATCAAATCATGTGTGTATGAGAGAGAGAGAGAGAGAGAGAGAGAGAGAGAGAGAGAAAAAGGAGACAGAGAATTTGGTAATGCTCGTGGAAATACCTTAGCCGTTAGAAGGAAGGAGCAACGTTTTACTTCGTAGAATATTTAACCTAGAAAGGAGCGGAGGAAAGATGTTAATCAAGGAACGGTGGTGAAACGTTTCGAATAATTATTTAGCGTACGAGCGCTAAGTTTTCCCAGCGACATGTCGGTACACCTTAACGATCGTATTATGCTAATGCGTTAAAACGGTGCCGAGATCGTCGAGGCTGTCGCCGCCTCTATCCCGTATACTCCTTTTGCTTCTCTACACACCCGAAAACGTCTTTGGCGTTTTTTCCTGAGCCGATGAATACGTAATAACATTTATGTCCTATAAAATGTTTCCTTGAATTTCGTTACATGCTATATGGGGAAAAAAAAAAAAAAAAGTAGAGAGAGATAGAGAGAGAAAGAGAGAATTTAAATATTCGCGAGATTTCCATTCTCACGCGCTTGGCCGAATCTCCCCTCGTCAATAAAATCTTACGTATAATCGTTCCCGATCTAAATAAATAAAAAGGATAATGTAAATTTGTATTCGAAAAATAATCTAGCTAGTAATATATATTATTCCACAATAATCTTACACGTGAGCGACATCGAACGATATTTTGATTGATTAATAATAATCGTTACTCGATTTATTTTACTCTCCGAGAGAACATACATACGTGACACACACACATATATATATATATATATATTATATTTATGTGTGTACGTTGATATCAAGCTATACGCGAGGATACTCGCGGATTGTAGTCAGAGACTATATCTTTCGGTCAAAGGGAGAGTAGGGTGGTTGGTAGAGTGGAAGCCAAGTCGAAACTGGTAGGACCCCTTCCTTAATCCATCCGAAGGATTTTCTCATCGCGCGTCATTTCGAGCTAGCAAGCTAGAGAAATATAGAAGGAGAGAACAAAGGGACGAGGAGGAAGAGAACGGAATGAAACAACGGATGATAGTAGAGAGTAGTCTTCGGTGGCGAGTAGAGAGACGTTGAGAAAGCAACCGAGACTTCAAGCGTATGGACCATGAGAGGAAAAGAGAGAGAAAGAGCGAGATAAAATGAGAAAGAGAGAGACGAAACGTAGTCTACACATCGCCCTGACGTTACGACGTTACGTATGAAGCCAATTAAGCAAAGGCCGCTTTATATCTGCTCGTCGTCCGCACGGCTCTACATTTTGAGGATTTTAATTAAACAAAATGAAACCACGAGAAAGGAGACGGGTAGTGTCGAGGGAGAGCAACGTACGGACGTGCCACATACCTTCGAGGTTGCTTTCAACTACCTTTCAGGATGTTTTTCGGTTTGGTCTTTGCTCTTCCACGACGATGTAACACAACGGAACAGGAAGTTGAAAAGTAAAGAGATATATATATATATATATATATATATATATATATATCTCCGGAAACAGTTTTTACTCTTTCTTCTCTCTCTCTCTCTCTCTCTCTCTCTCTCTCTCTCTCTCTGTCTCTTCTCAGTTTTTATACTTTCTCTTACAATAGATATTCGAAACATCAACGAAGAAAGGACATCGAGCATAGATATCTAAATAGATAGAATCTCTTTTTCTTTCCTTATAGAAAAAGAATCTACCGAAAGATTCGTGAACCATCCTCTCTCTCTTTCTCTACCTGTTTTCCAATTTCCAACTGACGACCCTAGTACGTATATACAGTCGAAAGAGATTTGATCTCTGATGCACGTTGGATACAGGACGTTTCACAATATTGTAGGCTTAGTTCCTAAAGAAGAAGAGGAACAACGAAGACGACGAGGAAGAGGAAAAGGAAGAGAGAAAAGGACCTTTGGTTTAAACCCTCGTCACCACAAAATTCGGCACGAAATCGAATTCTCAGGGCATCGAATGACGATTTGCCGAGAAATGGAATGTGAAAGACGGAAAAGGAGGGATAAAGAGCGGCAGCACGGGCTCGGAATAAAAGAAATGAAATAAAAGATTCCAGATATATAGATAGATATAGATATATATATATATATACATAGCTATAAAGGTATTTGTATGTATGTACTTATATGTGTGTGTACGTACAGATAATACGTATGTATATAGAAGGTCAGTGTTTCAAAGAGATGTTATCTTTCGTGGTACCGGGGCACAGGGCCGTACCACGATGAAAAGGTGCCCTATACCAAAGAGGTTGGGACCAACCAGTAGGTAAGCAGCCCTTAACGATCGTGTCGCGAGCGCATTCTTCTCGAAGCACTCGTATTCGCTTGGCTATCCACTCGCGATCCGCTCGACCCGATAGTTTCGACAGAGTTGCAATTTGCTCGATACGAATTTCTCTTTCTCTCTCTCTCTCTCTCTCTTTCGCTCTCTTTTCATCGTCTTTCTTTCTTTTTTTTTCTCTCTCTCTCCTCCTCTCTCTCTCTCTCTCTCACGGCTTGCTCCTTCATGGCGTTGCCACGACAATAAGATCCTTATCGGTGCACAGTACGTTTCTTCTTCTTCTTCTTCTTTTTCCTCCTCTTTTTCTTTTATTTTTCCTCTCTTCGGCTACTCCAGCTCCCCATCCCTCTCTACTCCACTTCTCCTTACACCTCCTTTACTTCCGTCCTCCCTTATTCTTTTTCCCTCCTCCTCCTCTTTCTTCTTTTAGTCCTCTTTTTCTTTTGCTTCTTCTTCTTCTTCTTTTTATGCAGCTGCCGAACGGTCGTCGTCGTCGTTTGGTCGGTCGATCGCTCGCTCGCGTTTTCGCCCACTCTCAAAGGTCCATCGAACTATCTTCTCTCCTTTTCTCTCTCTCTCTCTCTCTCTCTCTCTCCCTCTCTCTCTCTCTCCCTTTCTTTTCTTCTTCTATCGCAAAGTTTTCAGGAACGACCCCGGTCTGCCTTCAAAGATACTGCAAAGGGTAGAGAGAAACTATCGACGATAAAAAGAATGGATCTTTAATAAATAATGTACCGAGAGTCTAGGATGGTACGCGTACACGATCGCCCCGCCTATCCCCTACCCCTTCTTGGTTCCATTGTGAAGCCTTTTCTTTTCTTTCTTTGTCTCCTGAGATAGAAATAGAGAAAGAAGAGAGAGAGAGAGAGAGAGAGAACCGGGAAAAACGTTGAAGATGCTTTTGCGGAGAGTGGTGTGGCCTGCTTTACGATTTTTCTTTCTTTATTCTCCTCTTTCATCCAAAGGATAAGAAAAAGGCCTCGAGAATGTTCCTTCCTTGTATCCCACAAAGATCGTAAACGAGACGTAAAGAGTTACGTAGAAGAGTCCCCGTCGATTTCCAAGACTCCCCTCCCCCCACAGCTCCTTGAATCTTAGATTCATCCTACTTCTATGTACATATGTACGTCTCTGTGTGTCCACTTCTGCAAGCGAAATATTAACGAGCGAGTCCGTCTACCATTTCGCAATAAACTTTATCGCGGAGGTTAACGTTTTTGGTACCCTCCCCGTCCCCCTCTCTGTTTCTCTCTCAACCACCAACCATTCCGTCAAAAGTTTTAAGACCATCGAGCTTCTACCAGATCCGAGAAATTCCTTCGAGAGTTAGTCAACCCGAACTACAGATGATTATTTTATATTATCCCGTTCAACGAGACGAAAAATTTCAGTTTAAAAGGATGACATTTTAATGGTCGAACAATGGACGTATCATAGGATCGAAGATTATTTTCTTGGAATGGAATTTGTCGTTCGATAACATTTCACCATTTGTTCGGAGTTTTCTTATCGATGATGTTTTACGGTTAATCGGAAACGATATACAAAGCTCACAATGTTAAAGGGAGTTAGAAATAAAAAAGAATCCTATAAAAAGCTTCGATAAACATCGATTCTAGTGAACTACGTAAACGCCACTTTTATCGGTTGAATTCCGTGAAGAGGAAACGTACGTATCTACATATGTGTATGCATGTGTATGTACACACACACATACACACACACATACACACATATATATATACACGTACGTATTACGTACATACTATCGTACGACAGAGCTAATAACGCAATAAAGGTTATTTTTTGTTTCCACGTCGATACGTAATTACGATCCCGTTTCGATCCCGCTTCGATCCACGATTTTACTCCATTTCCGATTTCTTATTGGACCGACAATAACGATATGAAAATTTTACTCTTCGACATTGGACGTTTTTAACTTGAAAAATATACTTAACTTTTTATACTTCAGCATCGTCGGAGCATAGATTCAGTTTCAAAACAACTGTATTGTAATATCGGTTTTTAACGCCGATAATCAAGAGAAAGAGAGAAAGAGAGCTCGTCCTTTTTCTTTCTTTTTTATTTCTTTTTATTTTATAATTTCCACTTGAAATTAAATTCACCATACACATTTTAAACGTTCTCTTAATTAACGAAATTGAACTCGCTTAATTATTTCAAGAGAGGGATAAATATTTTTCCTGAATAATCCTCGCGTCGCGTTAAAATTAATCATTATTAAATAACAAAGTCTCGATCATGAACCATCATAATAATAATTTTACTACGACAGGAGTAAATGGTTTGAGTTAAATTTCTGACCCCGGGAACGAGTGTATCGTTTGAAAGGGCTTTATTAAAATCCAACAAAGAGGAAGAGAGATAGAGAGAGAGAGAGAGAGAGAGAGAGAGAGGGAGAGAGAGAGAGAGAGAGAGAGAGAGAGAGAGAAAGAAAAGGAGAAAACGAGAGGAGGAAGGAAAATTATATAGGAAGGATAATTGAAGGGGCAGGTGGACGAAAGTGTTACGACAGCTAAGAAAAGCGAGACTCGAAAGCTCTCCACCCCCGAGTTTAGCAACTTTTTCTTTCGAGTTCGGTCGAAAGTTTGCGGGAATCCGTGGTAGAAACGCGAGCGAAGATATTGTCGTGGCACGCTCCATTGAAATCTTTCCGTTCGAGCAAAAGAAGGTTGGGAAAAAAAAGGATGAAGAAGAAGAAGAAGAAGAAACGACGACGACGACGACGACGACGACGAAGACACGCTTTCCTATTTCATTCCTAAGCGCGAATTTACCTCCGTAAAGCGCGAATCCCTTCTAATCGATTTTTTTTCCTGACTACATACAAGGTGTACCTTACTACTTCTCTTATTCTCTTTCTCTTTCTTCTTGCTCCCTTCTCAATTATCCTACTTTTTATTTTTATACACGAACCTACGGAAATTGTCTTATGCAATTGGCATTTCTACGAATGCTCGTTCGCTCGTTAAAACTTTTAAGAAAAAAGTTGACATCTTTTTCGATATCATCATTGTGTATGTATAACCTAGAAACTTTCTTTGATTGGTTATAAAATAATACATTTATTTTACCTTATCCTACGCATACGCACGCACATGCACACACACACATATATTTAGAACGAATGGTTTGGAGATCAGTTTAAAAGTCGAGTATATTTTAATATGAAAACATTTTGAAGTTAAAATATAGTCCATTGGTGGGTCCTAGCTAATGCATAAAAGCGAAATGAGTGCCACGTTGGATGCCGAAGGCGATTCGGCCTGGTTACAATAACGTTTTTCGATATAGCGGCGTATCTACGTTATACCCGAACGAATAACAAACGCAGCGAAAGCACCCGAGTATATAGATATCCACGTTTCAATTTACTTTTTAATCGTGCTACCGATTGAATTTTCGTCAAGTCGCCAAAAAATAGTGGGGGGAGGGGGACGGGAGAACATATTGACCGGCGTTAATTAGAAACACTCCGGTCGTTTAATTAACAACGACGAGTAACGCTTTACTAAAAATGAACGTTGAAACGAAAGAATGATAGAATAATGGGAGAAATGTACGAGCGATATTAGAAAACAAATTTCATTGCAAATTGGGCTTTACTTAGGTATACATATATATATATATATATACATATATACATATATATATATATATATATATATATATGCGTGTGAGCGTTTGATAAAATGTTTTACTTGAAATGTAATCAAGTAGGGAAAAAAGTAACGAAAAAATTAAGGAAAAATTAACGATCGCCGAACGTGAATGATCTGTGAATGAAATTTTTTTGATTAAAAGAAAAAAAAGAAAACGTAAAGAAAGAAGAGAAAAAGGTTATTAGAACGGAGACGGGAAACTTTGAATAATTAATTAATCATTAAAATGAATAATTATGATATATGACGATTTCCTCCTTTCATTTTTCATTTATTCCTTTATCAAGAAAGATATGAAATATTTCTTCTAAATTAAATCGTCGTACGCGGTTAACAGGTTAAAGAAACTGGAGCACAAGAATTGACGATTGTGACGACGGATATAAAGAGTAGAAACATTTAATTTCGAATAAAAATCGTGACGTTTTATTATGCAGTTGACATGCATTACACGCATGTGTAACGACGTACGAAAGGAAATTAATCGATGCCTACGGTCTCGAGTTACGAAGTCCGCTCGTATATCTTTCGAATATATCTAGCTACTCTATGATGCTTTCTAGTTTATCGCTATGACGAATTAGTATAGTTAGAAGGGGAGAGAGAGAGAGAGAGAGAGAGAGAGAAAGAAAACAGATAGATAAAAAGAGAGACGAAAAATGAAAACAACTGGAGTAAAATTCTAGCTAGATTCGTATCGATAGTAATCGAAAGAGTCGAGTTGACGTAAAACGAACGAACGAACGAACGAACGAACGAACGAACGAAAAAACGAACGCAATCGACCTATCGCAATTAATATAATGCTCGAACAAATCACTCGGACATATTGACAATTAAGTATTGAAGAAAATCTGTGATTTAGGACGATTATATTCTGTATACGAAAGGTTCATTGGCATCAAACATTTTTCATTTATATACCTACGTATTTCTTCCTGTTTCGTTCGATCTTTCTTTTCCTTTCTCTTTCTCTCTCTCTCTCTCTCTCTCTCTCTCTCTCTTTCTTTATTTTTTCCTTCCATCGGATTCTCTCGCGCAGAAAACCGTAAAAAATTCTCGATCGCGACGCGCACCGTTGTAGGAAAAAAATAAAAAAAAATAAATAAATAAAGAGAGAAAAGAAAAAAAAAAAAAAGAAAAAATACGACGAAAGAAAGAAAAAGAAGGATGTTCGTTGTAGAATAAAACGGTAAACTCGACATCTTTGTTTTAGAGAGGAGCTTAGCATTCGCGTTAACGTCCAAGTTAACGCTCGCATCCTTTTACGACTGTAATCATGGCTCCTTGAAAGACTTACGAGAAGGAAACAGATATATATATATATATATAGAGAGAGAGAGAGAGAGAGAAAGAGAAAGAGAGAAAGAGAGCTTATAGGTAACAGTCGGTTGATGTTTCAAAGCCTCCCATCGAAAGACATAGCCGAAAGACTATAATTTACTAGCGATAAATTTCTTTTCTTCTCTTCTTGTTTCGAATACAGTAACAAAATTTCCGGCCTTTCGATTCGACCTCTCTCTCTCTCTCTCTCTCTCTCTCTCTTTCATTTTTTTTTCTATCTTTCTTTCTTTAAATTAAAAATTCATTCAGTAAGGATTGTATCGTTTGGATTATCTTTGCACTTCATTAAATAAGATTCGTTACTTTATTAGAGTATCACAAGTATTTTTAAAGTCAAATAAAATTTCTACATATAACCTGTATATATAGAATATAATGAACTAGAAAGGGTCAGGAAAAAGAGAAAATGTGCATCATATTTGAGAGTGTGAGCGACGAGAGGAACGAGAAGGAAAGAAAAGGGTAGGTAAGGGAAGAGAAAAAAGGGAAGGGAAAAGTCGATTGCACAGAACGAGGGGTAAGTACATACGAAATTTTTCGAGTGGACGGAAATCGTGCGAGCGCTCACGGCGTTCTTTCTATCCTCGTTAACCTTGCAATCTCGGATACTTACCGCTCTCATTATCCCGTTTCTACGAGCTCGCGTGCCCATGAAACTAACCGTTTTCTCTTTACGATCGCGAGAGCTACTAACGAAACCTTCCATAAGCTACGGGAGAGAGAGAGAGAGAGAGAGAGAGAGAGACTCGGCGAAACGATATTTTTCATCATTCTCAATTTTACTTCTTTTTCTTTTTTCTTTCTTTTTTTTTATTCCATTATTTGTCCATCTCTTCCATTGTCCCTTTTATCATTTCGTATTCGTTAGGCAGATGCTTCTGCTATTATTCTTAAAGAAGAAAGAAGAAAAAAAATAAAGTAAAAAAAAAAGAAAAAAAAAAAAAAAGAAGAAAAATCTATTTCACATGTTAACCATTTGATTTTTCCGCGCGAGATACTTTGCTATTTTTTCCTCCAGTATCATTTATCGCGAAGCAATTGAATCGGAATTATGAATTTTTTTCGTTAAAATGTGCAAGAGAGCTCGTTCGGTTACATGGTTAGTTTTTATCGACATTTCGCGCATCTGCCACTTTTCCATGCTAACGGAGATAATATATATATAGATGTTTATATTGAAAATAGAACAACTACGTGTAACATTTTCAAATAAAACGGGAAAACGATAGCGGCTTAACAAGGCGTGAAGCTTTTATCGTCTTGTTTCACAAACTTTGATATCTGGCTCTTTTCTATTCGTACAATGGTTTAACTAATCGATTTAAGAGGACGACGCTCGTTAAATATCACTTTGTTTTCTTCTTTTTTTATTTTTTCTCTTCTTTTTGTTTTTTTTTGTTATTGAGAGAAAGTACGATTTTCCATTTAATTCATTTTATATTTAAAAACAAAAAATATTCGTCTTCCATAGTTCTAAGAGTAATCGTACATAATTATATATATATATATATATATATATATATATATATATATATATATATATATATATGTCCTATGCGGATACGGATATCGCTTAATTGCAAGAACGTTTCTTCCGCACGTGACCGTCCTCCCGCAGCCGTAGGCGTAGCATGCTACTCGCGAGCTAACGTAAGAATATACCTATTACATTTACCTCTACGTATCTACGATTATATATATGTATATATATATATATATGTATATATATATGTACGTACATACACATATATCTTGGTATCCGGAGCGTAACCGTCCGAGTAAAACTGGTTCCATGGAATCAATGGGGCTCTCGCTATCTGATCCACGGCACCTAGTATGTGTCACCTACTGTACAGATAACCACATTAATGGTGTCCCACGGAATGTGACCCACTGTGATTTACGGGAAACCGAGGGACCGGATTTCTTTTTGCTCGGATACTCGCCGACCCGCAACGAGAACGATAGAGAATAAAAGAGAGAGAAAGAGAGAGAGAGAGAGAGAGAGGGTGAGAAAGAAAGGGACAGTTTCGTCGAAAATTAACTCGATCGAGTGGCAGATAGCAAGACGAATGTATCGCCTCTGCGTCTGCCCTTTTCCACGCTATTTTTTCTTCTTATTCTACGTTCGAAGGCTCCGAGCGATTAATTAAAAGTAAT